>NW_027419010.1:0-111586 GCF_009905375.1 Apium graveolens
TGAATATTCAATTATATTCAATAAATAAAATAAACTGAGTCATAATACCTCGAATGAATATTATAAATAATATTCATTAAATAAAATAAAGGAGTCATAAGTCCCCGATGAATATTCAAATCATATTGAAATAATAAAATAAACTGAGTCATAACCCTCGAATGAATATTCAAATAATATTCATTAAATAATATAAAAGAGTCTTAAGTCCTCGAATGAATATTCAAAATATATTCATTAAATAATATAAAGGAGTCATACGCCTTCGAATAATATTCGAAATAATACTCGATAATAAAATAAAGTTTAAAGTTATCGAATAAACCTTATCGATAATAGTTTGGAAAAACTATAACCATATATATATATAAATATATATATATATATATATATATATATATCCATATCCATTATAACTCTACTCGGGATCCTCGACTCCCGATTTTAGAAAATATTTTCACCTTTGGGTCCCTATACTAAGGGTGTATGCAAGATACCGCTATCCTCTAGCATAGGTATTATCAACTGAACCAACAGATATATATTTCAAGAATATGAAACAGGCATGATATATACCATATCACATGCTACAATATATCGCAAGAATTTGCTAAATAACCAACATGCATCTATCGCAAGATAATGCATATACAAGCGTATACATCACAACAAACAGTATAACGGATAGAATACTTGCCTGAGTGCTCCCGGATAGACTTACGCTTAGAGTGGGTCCGATAACCTATGAACAACAACATAAGTCGGAATTAAACCCGGTCGCTTAAGAAACTAGACTTTAACCATTTAGAGTCCTAATGTTCGCTTTCGCGCTTAACGGTTTACTTAAGTCGCTCGAGTACTCTCGGCTCCACCATTTTTAATAAATTAACCATTAAGGGTTTTATGGAGATTCTTTCGCGAGTACCTTACCAACTACCTAATCCACCTTAAATATTGTTTCATACTCCAATTAGTCCTTTAAGGTCTTTAACCAAGGTTTCAAAGTAAGGCGAGGGGAAATGTTTCGTTCGCGAAACGCCGTTACTTAAAACGGTCGTTTTTCCTAAACCGTACATCGGAATCAAACGAACTACATATCAAAACGAAGCTCGTAACATGAGCTATCTAAACATGGCAGTGGTCATAATCTAGCAGTGGGTTCTCGGGTCCTAATGTTATGCACAAAAACAGTCCAAAGAAAATCGGACATTACGACGGCTATGTTTACGCGATTTCCCAAAATTTACCAACCAATTCAACCACCAATCAATCCCAATTCACAACCCAATCAAAACTCCATCCATACTTATCATAACAGCCCACAACACTCAACATTAACAATTTATACTATTCTTTATCATGAATTTAAACTACACTTAAGTTCATTAATCAACAACCAAGATTACAACTCCAAAAACAACCCAAAACCAACTAATCTCTACATACACAACCATCAAGCCTCTCATGAACTATATTACTCATTATGCTCTTAACATTCAATAACAAATCTTGGTTAAGAGATTATACCTTCCTTGAAGCTTTTAATCCATGAAAGATCCTTGGAATGTCCATGGAAGCCTTAATATATGCTTAAGCTACCTTGACCTTGCAAATAAAATCAAGAATCACAAATTTGTTCTTGAAAGTTACTATTCACCCTAAACTAAAATGATTTGTTTGAGATAGAAAACCTTTGATTCAAGCACTCAAACTACTTGCTTTTAGTTATGAAATATAGGATCAAAGAAACAAACCTTATAATTTTCCATGGAGTATAGCTTGTGTTTTGAATTTCTAATTCACCATTTGGTGAAAAATTCGAAATGAAGAAGATGAAAAGGGGGGAGAGAGAAGCTTGCTTTGTTTCTTGATCTTTGTGCATAAAAAGCTTGGTTGATATCCTTTTGTTTTGTTAATTACCTTTTAACCATGGTAAAATTTGTGTGGCTTGAAATCAACCAACAATACCTTCCCTTTGTCATGCTTATGTCATCCTCCTATGTCATCTTCCCACACTTGTCATCTTCTTGTTGGTGTGGTGACATCATCATCACTAACCTCTTTGATTAGCTCTTAATTACTTGGCTAATGACCGCTGATCTGTTATACGGTTCACTTAACTTTCGTTCCGTTTATCGTTTGAGGGATCATACCGGGATCTTATTACTTGGGTTCCCTTAACCTTTCTCATAATTATATTCCTTTTATGATCCTCTCTTATAATCCTTGAATTTAAATCCTTTTAATCATGTTACCTTATACTCAATTCTCTCGTATCTAGTGGATTTCCGGGAAAAATCAAAGTGTTCGGAATTGGATTCTGACGATCTTTACATACACTTATATCCCATATAAAGTACTAATAAAATCTCAGAATATCCATATCAGAACCCCTACATAGTGTGGCATGAAAAGTTTTCTCGTTCAGCAAAAACACTATTCATAAGGGTTTCAAAATTTCTCAAAAATTGGGGTTATTACAAAAACTCCAACCTATTTATCCAAGTTTCGAAACAAATTCCCGAAATTTTGGCATACACTAAATTAATAGCTGTTTGAAGATTTCTAATTCCAAATTTGGGTTGGAGGCTAATGTTCATACAAGATATATATTTATTGTGCCTATGAGCTTACTTCTAAAAGCTGGATTTATATAAGTTTATTTCGACTCAATAAAGATCCATTGATTTGTGTTTCCGAAGACTTCATCAATTATTCATAATAATGTTGGTTCCGATCTAACAACCAACAAAACCGAGCCCAATACTCAAGACGGTTGAAAAATATTATTGCATATATTGAAAACTTAATTGTAGAAGGATCCAGATATAAGGAAATTATTTACCTCCAAATCAATAGAGCATGGCTAGCCTAATTATAACCGAAATACGACCCTAGAATCGAAATAAAACTACGTGGACTTGATCTATATAAATAAGGGTACGTAGGCACCTTGAGAGGGATCCGAAAATCATTATTGATTAACCTAATCTTAAGAGCAGTCCCAAAAATCCCAAAACCCTAATTGTGTTTATTTATTTAAATCTTTATTCTTATTACCTCTATCCGAATACCCCAAAATAAATTTAATCTTGAAGCTTAGTCCTTGACGAAAAACAGCTTCAACATTCGGTGCCGTCTGTGGGAATCGTTTAGGAAAAGAGAAAAGGATTTACCTCAGTTAAAGCAGTCCAACGATAGCTCGTCAACCACCATACCCGACCCTTGTCTACACCTACAATCCGTTCGGCAATTTTACCGTTGGTGAAACCTCTCAACATGTTAGATCTACCATCACTAGAATCGTCGTGGACAACGAATGCCTCCAAATCCATCTGGACAGAGCTTCTCATGAGGGTCATCGTTATTAAGATGAACAACAACCTCCTGCTAGGATACACGCCATATCCTCTTGGCTTTGAGTGGCATATTCAGTACTTAGGAAAGAAGAGAAAATACTCCCGTGAGAGGCAGAAATTTGGAACCAAAATTCGATCGCGCGTCAGGAGACTCAGAACGGGGCATCGGAAGGAAGACAACGTGAGGTTGTAGGGCTCCGTGATGAAACAATCCAAAGGAGGATCAAAGAGTTGGGAAGATTGTTAACAAGAACTTGCCAATGAACGACTTCGAAAGAACCTAGGCGGAGGAACACCCTCAGATGGTCGGTCGTATGATCGTCGATCACCTCTTGCAGACCGATCACCAAGGAGAAGAAGATCTAGATCAAGGGATCGACACCATAGAGCACTGACGGATCACCAACCCAAAATGACAATAATGATCGTAGGAGCAATGGTGGAGGGAATGATGGAGGCCCGAGCGACGAACATGGTAATAATTGTGGAGGTTGTGGAAACAATAACAATGGTGGTTATGGAGCGATGATGATGATTACCATCGTTGACATGATTATTACCCAAGGAAAAACAATGATGATGAAAGGGGCTACAATAATAACCAATCCGATGAAGCAACTATTCTAAGAGAGCAGTTGGAGAAGTTGGAAAGAAAGATGCGAGGAGGTGGAAACGAGGACTACTCAACGAAATCGCCATTGGTTAGAAATATTCGAGACTATGTTCCTAGCGTTGGTCACCCAATTACGAAGATGACCTACTTTAATGGCAAAACTGATCTTTATGAACACGTCACCCAATATGAGAGGCATATGAAGTGTGTTATCCATGATGAAACTGTAACACCCCCAAATCCGGGGTCGGGGATCCGGGTTGTCACGAGTTCCATTTCCCTTAATAACACCCAATCTTAATAAATAATCAACTACTCTATTGTGACCCCACAATAAACACACACACCACACGTTATAGTCTCAGAGATGAACACTCAAAAATAACACAAGTCCTTATATTCCACAATTATAAACCGTTACACCTTAAAAAGGTTCTGAATAAATTTACATATTCCTTGCCATTATTACAATTCATATTATACATAAGTCTGGTTCATCAATAGTTGAAAACCTAGCCTATTGGTAGCTCCTACCTCAGCTACGGCGGCATCAACGCTTTCAGAAGACTGCATAACGTTTTCTAACCGCTTGCGAATCGGGAGCTTGGTCCTGTTCATCTTTTCTATCTGTTGTTGTGTGATGAAAGAAGAAAGCAAGGGTGAGCAGCAAGCCCACCAAAATAATATGTATAATGATTAACAATATATGAGCCTTCTCATAGTACTCATGAAAGTCTTGGTCAAAAGAAATGAACCAAGTTTGATATCTTAATGCGATGAAGTCGCAAAATATTCAGTATATATACATATATACTTTTCAAAATCTTGGAAGTCCTCTTCCATGCATAATATACACAGAGTTCCAGTTTATAACTGTATAAAAATATCGTTGCAAGGTGATCTCATATATCTACCCTTGTCTCAACGTTTTTCTGAAAATCTTGATATGCATAAGATAATCATTAACTAGATATAAGTTGAAAATATGAAGTTACAAGATACCCCAATATACTTATATCTTTTCCAAATATTACTTGAACTACCACCATTCAAGTTATAATCAGTTCAAAAGTTCATCACATAGATGAGACTACAAGACAAGATTTGAATAGATTCAATCTTTGAATATCATTATAAATAATGAAGTTACGAGATACTTCATTAAATCCCGATATATATATACACCTATATATACATTTCATACTCCTTGAAAACCTCTGTTATGAAAATTATAAACAGAGTTGCAATATCCAATGAATTTGGAAAGGAGAAAACCTTGGCATAAACCTGATATCTTGCTGATCAGGCAAAGATACCAATAAGTAACCTTTTCTACTAGTAGATGGACGAATTCCCACTGGTCATCACCCTGGCCGCAATAGGACCTTATGCTGGACTGCCACTCAGCCACTTACGCATTTGATGGACTCCCACTGGCACTTACACTTTCATGGACGCCCACTGAGCCCATGTTGCTTATGCCGACTCAAATAGATGAACTTACTTCCCGAACGATGGGCAAGTAATCAAGATGTTTTCTCAAAACAGCAACCTCGTTGCGAATGTAAAATACACCACTGAGCCGGATCCCTCAAGTTGAACGAGTATTTAAATCCCCTTTAAAAGGAAGATCTTAAATATAAAAATGAGTTTTGGGATCCGCTCTAACTTTTAAAAAATTTTGAAGACTCGAAAATACTTTAAAGAGTGTTTGGAGTAATGCTGATTTAATGAAATAAATCAGTCCCAATATATTAGAAAATATCTGAATATTATTATTTAAATAATATTCCCATAAAGAATAATCTTTATAAAAATAATTGAAGTAGAAGTTTTAAAACTTATACTTGAAATGAGTATAAATAACCAAAGATATACTTATACGAAAGTACTATCTTTATTTGAATAATCAAAGATAAGTTTGATTATCGACACCTTATTCTTTAATAAAATAAAGAATATATCTCAGCAAATAATCGGAGTCATAGATCCTCAAATGAATATTCAAATAATCATTAAATAATATAAACTGAGTCATAAGCCCTCGAATGAATATTCAAATAATATTCAATAAATAATATAAAGGAGTCATAAGCACTCGAATGAATATTCAAATAATATTCAAATAATAAAATAAAAGGAGTCATAAGTCCTCGAATGAATATTCAAAATAATATTCATTTAATAAAATAAAGAAGTCATAAGCCCTCGAATGAATATTCAAAATATATCATTTAATAAAATAAAGAAGTCATAAGCCCTCGAATGAATATTCAAAATAATATTCATTTAATAAAATAAAGAAGTCATAAGTCCTCGAATGAATATTCGTAATAATATTCATTAAATAAAATAAAGGAGTCATAAGCCCTCGAATGAATATTCGTAATAATATTCATTAAATAAAATAAAGGAGTCATAAGCCCTCGAATGAATATTCGTAATAATATTCATTAATAAAATAAAGTTATCGAATAAACCTTAATCGATTAATAGTTTTAAAAACTATATCAATATATATATATATATATAAATATATATTATACTCGGGAGTCTCGCCTCCCGGTTTTAGAAAAAGTTCACATTTTGATCCCCTATACTAAGGGTATACGCAAATACCGCTTATCTCTAGCATAGGTATTATGCAACGAATAAGCATTTGAACCAACAATATATAAATCAAGAATACGAAACAGGCATGCATATATACCATATCACATGCTACAATATATCGCAAGAATTTGCTAATAACAAATATGCATTTATCACAAGATCATGCATATACACATATACATCACAACAACAGTATAACGGGTAGAAAACTTGCCTGAGCGACTGGGGGTGATAAAAGGCTCGGGACGAGTCTGGTAACCTATAAACAACAAGTAAGTTGGAATTAAACCAAAGTCACTTGTAAATCTATACTCTAACTACCTTAGACTCTAACGCTCGCTTTGCGCTTACTGATTCTCTTAAGTCACTCGAGTACCCTCGGCTCCACCATTTTTATAATTTAACCATTACAAGTTTTAAGGCGATTCCTTCGCGAGTGTCTTACCAACTGCCTAACACTCTTACCATAATTGTTTCATACACTAATTAACCCTTTTTGGTCTTTAACCTATGTTTCAAAGTAAGGCGAGGGGAAAAGTTTCGTTCGCGAAACGCCGTTACTTAAAACGGTCGTTTCTCCTAAACCGTACATCGGAATCAAACGAACTACATATCAAAACGAAGCTCGTAACATGAACTATCTAAACATGGCAATGGTCATAATCTAGCAGAGAGTTCTCGGGTCCAAATGTTATGAACAAAAACATTCTAAAGTAAATCGGACATTACGACGGCTATGTTTACGCGATTACCAATGTTTAAACTACTCCAATTAACCACCAACCAACTCATAACCATCAATACAACAAAACTTCACCTAAACCATACCACATCAGTCCATAATCTCCAAGGTTTTCAACTCAAACAACCACAATCAAGACCTATGAACTATAATCAAGCTTCAATTACCAAAACACTTCCAAATCAAACCAAACTACTAATAATCACAATCCATGCTTCTCATTTCACAAAACCAACCATTAAACTTACTAACAAATAAAGTAAAGGCTAGGGTTTGAAGTTTATACCTTCCTTGGGAGGTGTTAAGTTGCTAGGAAGCCTTAGGGAGCCTCCTACAAGCTTGATCTTTCCAAAGAAATCAAGAACACAAAGTTAGGCTTTGAAGTTTCTAAAAGTCCGATTTAAAGAACTGTAAAAATGAGGGTCTTACCATGATTATTTGGACGAGACTTGTGAACAAGAGTTGTAGGCCATCTCAATACCTTTCCAACGAGCTATAGAACACAATATTTGAGTGAGAAATGAAGGAGATACAGCAGTTTTAGTGTGCTGGTTCTGTTTTGGCCGAGAGCAATGGAAATGGGGGAGGAAATGCTTTTGCTTTCTTGTGTTGGTGGAATAATGTGGTGGATAATGATGGGTTGTCTTGATATTTTGCTAGGTTAATAATAAACAAAGGAGTTAGTGGAAGATGATCTCACCATTTGCCATGTGTTGGTGATTTGTGGTGAGATGAGATCATCCCTAGTTAACTATATAATTAACTAGCCATTCCTTCCTAACTATCACTTGGTTTCTTGTTTGATCAACCATCCACTTGCCTTGCCACTTGCAAAGGTATTTACAAGAGTCGTTATTCATTTCTTTGTCCGGTTATCACTCAATCTCGTTGATCGTTTGGTTAAATACCTTAATGGTTTTATTGATAAAATCTTCGTATTTTTAATACCTAAATTAATTCCCTTTATAATCCTTGAATTTAAAATCCTTCATCTTAATATTAATTCCTTAAATCCCTTAATGTCTGGTGGAAATCTCGGGGAAAAATAAAAGTGCTCGTTTTCAAAATCCGACAGCTTTTACATACACTTATTTTCTTTATGGAATACTAATACGATCTTAGAATTTCCATAACAGTACTCCTATATATCGTGGTCTGATAATTTTTCTTAATCAGCATTGTCAGCAAAAGTTACTATTCATCCGGGTTTCAAAAATCTCCAAAAATGGGGTTATTACAGTCTCCCCTCCTTAAAAGGATTCCGTCCCGGAATCAGATAGAAAACAGTTGGGGATGCTTTTCTAGCATTGTGCCTTCTAACTCTCTAGTCAATTTTCCACATTATGGTTCTACCACCAAACTCTGACTAGTTTGATAACCCTTCTCCTAAGCACTTGTCCCTTTTCGATCTATAACCCTTCCTGGTTGCTCCATATAGGTTACGTCTGGTTGCATGTCTATGCGCTCATATGCCCCTATTTATCTGGCATCCGAATTACATTTTCTTAACATTGATACGTGGAACACGTTATGAACTTGCTACATATTCGGGGGTAGGGCTAGCTCATATGCTATCTTCCCAATATGTCTTAATATATCCAAGGGTCCAACAATTCGTGGACTTAGCTTCCCTTTCTTTCCGAACCTCATCCTTCCTTTCCAAGGGAATACCTATAACAACACTAGGTCCCCCACTTCCTATTCCTTGTCCTTTCGTGTCAAATCAACATACTTCGTGTTCCCATCTTGGGCTACTACCAGCCGTCCTCTGATTAAAATCTATTATATCCTTGATCCTTTGGACTACTGCGGGTCCGAGCATCTTGCGCTCTACAACTTCATCCTAACATAAGGGAGATCGACATTGTCTTCCCTCAAGGATCTCATAAGGCGATATCTCAATACTGACATATGATCTATTATCGTAAGAAAACTCAATCCGTGTTAAGTGATCATTCCAAATTCTTTCAAGTCTATTGCACAGACTCTCATTATAGCTTTTAACATTAGAGCTTTTGCTTCTCAATACCCATTCTTTTCCAGTTCGTAATCGCTACTACCTTCCGTTCCTAATATATGGTTATACTTTTGCTCGTTAGCGTTCTATAACCTTTTAATAACCATGCCAACCTTAGTATCACGAATGTGTTTCCATTCCGAATACTACCACAACTTTATTACTCCTTTTTCAGCTGTTTCTATTTTCGAAAGCTTAATCCTTCATATAGAAGTAAAAGAATTTATTGAGAGATCACTATGATCATGAACACTTGTTATATCGCATAGTTAGTACAGAAGGTGGCCAGCCTTTAGTACTTGACAAGCAATTAAACAATAGATGGTATCCTACTAGGCTTCTATCACACAGATAGATAGTCATTCGGCAATACCTCCCCTTTCTGGAAGGGTTGTTCTTCTCAGCTTACATGAAATGAAAAGAAGAGAAAAGAACGAATTGAAGAGAATTGTATATATGAAAAAATATACTGCCACAAAATATCTGGCTTGGAACCTACCTCTGAACTATAGAGGTTTGTCATAGGAGAACAAAACATATATGTATTTATATCAACATCAAGTATTATAGCATCGCATTTCACATGCCTAAATATTTTCGCCATTCCGTCCATCATTCTATGGACCCATGCTCTTCCTCGAGCTTATACACAATCACCTTTGAAACTCCCTCGACATCGAAAATCGAATCTGGGATCTCATTCTAGACATCATCGTTACTAGAATTCTATGCTTGCACCGCAACCTTCCTCATATAGTAATACGACTCTCTTTTCATAAGAAGGAATAAATATTCAATAGGTAGATACTCTACTTAATTAGTCTATCAATGATAACTTATACATTACCACGACCCGATTAGTGGTACTCAATCTCAACATCCATTCCAATACAACTCTCATGGTTGTAATCAGCTCATTACTCGCAGAATCATTGCTGCATTACTATGGTCCACCACTGACCTACTGTCGTCATTCACTTTCCATGAAATCTTAATATCTAACCATACGGAGTCCATACATGTCGTATCAAATCCTTCTAAGGAGGTAACATAATCACCATTCATGATTCATGAAGAACACTCCTTATCCTGCCATACATACATGACATGAAGCAGATAAAATTGCAGAAGAGTTTCAATCAAAGCAACGATAGCAGGTTAATACCATTCTTAATCATATGCCTTCGATAGAAGACTTAACTCAAGGTTCGTCTAGTCCTTTGTGGAAATATTGATCCTGGATTATTCTCAAGATAGTAACTTCTGAGATAGATAGCCCGCTCATGGCGATTACACGAATTAACCTTTACCAACTACTATTACGGTTGGTATTGCACAATCATCAGAAGGAATGTCAATCTTCCAAACCATAATACAACCTGCATAGCTTTAACCATCATCACTGTATTCCTTTGGCACAAGCGCCTAAAATTATCCTCTTACCTTTAAAGTGTCGGCCACCTCTTTGGCCTTTCCTGATAGTAAATTTCCTTACAGTCAATGTCATTTTTAACCACCTCCAAATAAATTTTCTACTTATTTCAATCACAGCTTATGTGAAGATGTTTTCCTTAAAATCTGATGAGTAAAAAAAATATTACCATTTTTCCATAAGTTATTGCCATCAGTCTTTAGAGGTTGATCACTGTCACGACTGACTCTCAATCATAATTAGAACATCTTTTTATCTTAATTCCTAATTGCCCTGAACAACTTCGACCATTACTGGTTCGATCCATACCTTCTCGTGGTTTAACACGTGCCCCACTTGGCATCATTATAATTACGTCATATTTCCTTTATCAACATTTCTATTTTTGAGAATTTTGAATATTACCTTTCTCCTTGTAAAACCTCTAAGGTTATCCTTGAATCGTTCCTCCTGTATTCCCTAGATACAGGGCATATCAAGATACCATTTATTAATACCAGAATCATTGTCTATATACTTCTGAAAAATTTCTCCACTGATTCTTAAAGGTTGTTATTACCTTAATCCTTTCCAATTCATACTGTCAAAACTCACACTATCCCTATTAAGGGTGAAATTCCAACCTTTATGCATTCCCCGAGGATTCATTTTAAGTTACCGATGTTCTATCCTTAATTCCACCTTTAAAAGGTACATGCATCCTTCCATGGATAAATCAAGTCATATATCCCTGATAAGGGTATCTTATTCAATCATTCCCACCTCGATAGTATATGCCTAATTTCACAATAACATCTGTATTCAAAATGAGGTCAATCAATATGGCCTCCAAAAGATAAGAACGGTTATCCGCTTTTCTTGCCTGATTCAGTAATGATAACAGGGATGTTCTAGAAGATGTTTGGTCGTGTTCAACGTGAACCTTTTAGTTCTAACTACTCATTTACCTCTTTTATTTATCTCAACAGTCATCTCAATGTTGGGATATCTTTCATACCTGGCGTCTCCCTTTCTGGGTATCATGCCCCGGTCTTACACTTCACATTCTTGAAGGTCACTTCCTTCATCCAATTTTCCTAATTTCTTACTTTCTTGTCTCCTCAGTCCATCCGTGTTCCTTATTAATCAATCGATCTATCTCAAATTTTCATCGAATACTGTCAACTTCAAGGGAATTAACTTTACATATCGCTTACGCCTTCAAACCTTGAATTTATCTCATGACAGTCACCATCGCGCTGATGATGACACACTTCTCTATATTTTTGCAAGGGTTTCTTAGGGTTTCCCATACCTAACTCCTTATCACTTCTCAACTCTATTTCCTTTATATCCCTTTATACTCCTCCCTTTCATTCTTTTATTTTCGTTTCCATTACAACCATTACATGAACCAAACACAACATAAGCATTGATTTCAAACATCCCGTCATTCTGGATTCGGTGTCCTCAGAACGAATCTTGACAACTTTTACAACTTAGATTCATAATTCATCATACTCGTCCACTTTTGTTCTGGCTCTAAGCTTTTACACCGCCTCCATAACCTTGGGAAAGTACTTTCCCGAAAACAATTGTCTGAACTTTAATCAGTTTATTATAACTCTGGCTCCGTGCCTTTCTTGGCCTTTCACCAAGGGTGGCCTCTCTCTTACGGGGTGGTAAGTGACAAAAACAGTCTTTGTGCTTCGTCAATCATTTAGAATATCAAATAATTCCTATATTTCCTTTAGTCAGGCTCTTGCCTCGACTGGGTCAAACTGTTCCTTGGAACTCTGAGAGCTTAGCGACTTAAAGGTCATGAAAGGATTTCCTACCGCATTGTTTCCTTAAGGTGGTGGTTGGAATAAAAGTATAAGTTCTGTTTAGACAGGTCCATGAATTTCCATATAGGAGTACCGTCTCGGGTCTCCTTATCTTGCTCGACTTCTATTTTCTCAGTATGAAATGTTTCATCCTTCTCCCATACTTGGGATTATCTTATACGTTAAAATCCTCATTTTCCACTTCATTATGTTATGGGTTCCTTCTATCTTGATGGCGTCCTCCTTGACTATCACATTCAGGGTTTGCCCTAAATCTTATTCCTTGAACTATGACTTTCATCTAGGATCTCATCTTTAAGGTCTTAAACATTTGGAACCCAAATTCTATAGGAATACCTCATTATTCCCTTATCATCTTTCTCGGTATTAATCTCATATCTATTTTTTGGCTCTCTGCCTTCATTCATCACTTTTTCTGGCACAATATGTTCTTTTCCAATAATTCGGTCTGTCTTGCAATCTCAAACAGCTTTTCGGTACCGGCTCCGGTTACCTTCACTTCTATTTCTATTTTCTCAAAATCTCTTATAAACTCTCTCAAAGACATTATCATCTTGAGTCTCTCCTTTTTACTAAGGGCATCAGCCACCACATTGGCTTTCCCCGAAAGATAAAGAATCTCATAATCGTAATCCTTGATTATCTCTAACCACCTCATTTGGCACATGTTGAGCTCTTTTCTGCGTGAAAATGTACTAGAGCACTTATGGCTTAGGTAATTCTCGCACTTCTCTCCATACAAGTAGTGCCTCCAATCTTTAGGGCAAAACTATTGCCATGAGCCCAAGCTCATAGGTGGGGATATCGAATTTTATATTCCCTTAATTGTCTTGACGCGTACGCGATTACCTTGCTGTGCTGTATAAGAAGCACCATAATTCCTTATGCGAAGCGTCACTACACTTCACAAAATCTCATTTTCCATCTGGCAACGCCAACATAGGGAACGTCACCAACCTTTGCTTCGGTTCTTAAAAGTTGTTCTCAGCATTTCTCTGTCCATTCGAACTTCTCAGTCTTACGAGTAAGCCGCGTTAAAGGGGATACTATCTTTACAAACTTGAACGAACCTCCGATAGTGACCGACCAATTCTACCTCCGGTAGTCGACCTAACCATGGTCAACAATTCATCAGTGGTCCTTTATTCATTCTTGTCAGGATCCTCCTCAGCAACTATCCCTTCTAGGACAACATCCTCAACATGAACATCATCCGATCCTGCGTTAGGACGCTCTATCGGATCCATAATCTGATCTCCAATAAGTAATAAAACATCATCGCGTTGTTGCTCCTCAACCTCAGGGTTCGGAATCCCGCTACCATATACGATAACGAACTACGCTTCTATCACGATATTTATAAGGGTTCCCATAAGGGTTTTAACTGTCAGTACTACGTTAGGTAGCCCGACTAGGAACTTGGCAAGAGTTCTTATTATCTTAGTGAACTTATTATCTTAACGTCACATCATCTCTGAGGTTTATAACGCTTAGCTCTGATACCACTTCTGTAACACCACCAAATCCGGGGTCCGGGATCCGGGTTGTCACGAGTTCCATTTCCCTTAATAACACCCAATCTTAATAAATAATCAACTACTCTGTACTGTGACCCCACAATAAACACACACACCATACGTTATAGTCTCATAGATGAACACTCAAAAATAACACAAGTCCTTATATTCCACAATTATAAACCGTTACACCTTAAAAAGGTTCTGAATAAATTTACATATTCCTTGCCATTATTACAATTCATATTATACATAAGTCTGGTTCATCAATAGTTGAAAACCTAGCCTATTGGTAGCTCCTACCTCAGCTACGGCGGCATCAACGCTTTCAGAAGACTGCATAACGTTTTCTAACCGCTTGCGAATCGGGAGCTTGGTCCTGTTCATCTTTCTATCTGTTGTTGTGTGATGAAAGAAGAAAGCAAGGGTGAGCAGCAAGCCCACCAAAATAATATGTATAATGATTAACAATATATGAGCCTTCTCATAGTACTCATGAAAGTCTTGGTCAAAAGAAATGAACCAAGTTTGATATCTTAATGCGATAAAGTCGCAAAATATTCAGTATATATACATATATACTTTTCAAAATCTTGGAAGTCCTCTTCCATGCATAATATACACAGAGTTCCAGTTTATAACTGTATAAAAATATCGTTGCAAGGTGATCTCATATATCTACCCTTGTCTCAACGTTTTTCTGAAAATATTTGATATGCATAAGATAATCATTAACTAGATATAAGTTGAAAATATGAAGTTACAAGATACCCCAATATACTTATATCTTTTCCAAATATTACTTGAACTACCACCGTTCAAGTTATAATCAGTTCAAAAGTTCATCACATAGATGAGACTACAAGACAAGATTTGAATAGATTCAATCTTTGAATATCATTATAAATAATGAAGTTACGAGATACTTCATTAAATCCCGATATATATATACACCTATATATATACATTTCATACACTCCTTGAAACCTCTGTTATGAAAATTATAAACAGAGTTGCAATATCCAATGAATTTGGAAAGGAGAAAACCTTGGCATAAACCTGATATCTTGCTGATCAGGCAAAGATACCAATAAGTAACCTTTTCTACTAGTAGATGGACGAATTCCCCACTGGTCATCACCCTGGCCGCAATAGGACCTTATGCTGGACTGCCACTCAGCCACTTACGCATTTGATGGACTCCCACTGAGCCACTTACACTTTCATGGACGCCCACTGAGCCCATGTTGCTAATGCCGACTCAAATAGATGAACTTACTTCCCGAACGATGGGCAAGTAATCAAGATGTTTTCTCAAAACAGCAACCTCGTTGCGAATGTAAAATACACCATTGAGCCGGATCCCTCGAGTTTTGAACGAGTATTTAAATCCCCTTTAAAAGGAAGATCTTAAATATAAAAATGAGTTTTGGGATCCGCTCTAACTTTTAAAAATCATTTTGAAGACTCGAAAACACTTTAAAGAGTGTTTGGAGTAATACTGATTTAATGAAATAAATGAGTCCCAATATATTAGAAAATATATGAATATTATTATTTAAATAATATTCCCATAAAGAATAATCTTTATAAAAATAATTGAAGTAGAAGTTTTAAAACTTATACTTGAAATGAGTATTAAATAACCAAAGATATACTTATACGAAAGTACTATCTTTATTTGAATAATCAAAGATAAGTTTGATTATCGACACCTTATTCTTTAATAAAATAAAGAATATATCTCAGCAAATAATTCGAGTCATAGATCCTCAAATGAATATTCAAATAATATTCATTAAATAATATAAACTGAGTCATAAGCCCTCGAATAAATATTCAAATAATATTCAATAAATAATATAAAGGAGTCATAAGCACTCGAATGAATATTCAAATAATATTCAAATAATAAAATAAAAGGAGTCATAAGTCCTCGAATGAATATTCAAAATAATATTCATTTAATAAAATAAAGAAGTCATAAGCCCTCGAATGAATATTCAAAATAATATTCATTTAATAAAATAAAGAAGTCATAGCCCTCGAATGAATATTCAAAATAATATTCATTTAATAAAATAAAGAAGTCATAAGTCCTCGAATGAATATTCGTAATAATATTCATTAAATAAAATAAAGGAGTCATAAGCCCTCGAATGAATATTCGTAATAATATTCATTAAATAAAATAAAGGAGTCATAAGCCCTCGAATGAATATTCGTAATAATATTCATTAAATAAAATAAAGTTATCGAATAAACCTTATTCGATTAATATTTTTAAAAACTATATCAATATATATATATAAATATATATTATACTCGGGAGTCTCGCCTCCCGGTTTTAGAAAAAGTTCACATTTTGATCCTCTATACTAAGGGTATACGCAAATACCGCTTATCTCTAGCATAAGTATTATGTAACGAATAAGCATTTGAACCAACAGATATATAAATCAAGAATACGAAACAGGCATGCATATATATTATATCACATGCTACAATATATCGCAAGAATTTGCTCATAACAAATATGCATTTATCACAAGATCATGCATATACACATATACATCACAACAACAGTATAACGGGTAGAAAACTTGCCTGAGCGACTGGGGGTGATAAAAGGCTCGGGACGAGTCTGGTAACCTATAAACAACAAGTAAGTTGGAATTAAACCAAAGTCACTTGTAAATCTATACTCTAACTACCTTAGACTCTAACGCTCGCTTTGCGCTTACTGATTCTCTTAAGTCACTCGAGTACCCTCGGCTCCACCATTTTTTATAATTTAACCATTACAAGTTTTAAGGCGATTCCTTCGCGAGTGTCTTACCAACTGCCTAACACTCTTACCATAATTGTTTCATACACTAATTAACCATTTTTGGTCTTTAACCTATGTTTCAAAGTAAGGCGAGGGGAAAAGTTTCGTTCGCGAAACGCCGTTACTTAAAACGGTCGTTTCTCCTAAACCGTACATCAGAATCAAACGAACTACATATCAAAACGAAGCTCGTAACATGAACTATCTAAAAATGGAAATGGTCATAATCTAGCAGGGAGTTCTCGAGTCCAAATGTTATGAACAAAAGCAGTCTAAAGTAAATCGGACATTACGACGGCTATATTTACGCGATTACCAATGTTTAAACTACTCCAATTAACCACCAACCAACTCATAACCATCAATACAACAAAACTTCACCTAAACCATACCACATCAGTCCATAATCTCCAAGGTTTTCAACTCAAACAACCACAATCAAGACCTATGAACTATAATCAAGCTTCAATTACCAAAACACTTCCAAATCAAACCAAACTACTAATAATCACAATCCATGCTTCTCATTTCACAAAACCAACCATTAAACTTACTAACAAATAAAGTAAAGGCTAGGGTTTGAAGTTTATACCTTCCTTGGGAGGTGTTAAGTTGCTAGGAAGCCTTAGGGAGCCTCCTACAAGCTTGATCTTTCCAAAGAAATCAAGAACACAAAGTTAGGCTTTGAAGTTTCTAAAAGTCCGATTTAAAGAACTGTAAAAATGAGGGTCTTACCATGATTATATGGACAAGACTTGTGAACAAGAGTTGTAGGCCATCTCAATACCTTCCAACGAGCTATAGAACACAATATTTGAGTGAGAAATGAAGAAGATACAGCAGTTTTAGTGTGCTGGTTCTGTTTTGGCCGAGAGCAATGGAAATGGGGGAGGAAATGCTTTTGCTTTCTTGTGTTGGTGGAATAATGTGGTGGATAATGATGGGTTGTCTTGATATTTTGCTAGGTTAATAATAAACAAAGGAGTTAGTGGAAGATGATCTCACCATTTGCCATGTGTTGGGGATTTGTGGTGAGATGAGATCATCCCTAGTTAACTATATAATTAACTAGCCATTCCTTCCTAACTATCACTTGGTTTCTTGTTTGATCAACCATCCACTTGCCTTGCCACTTGCAAAGGTATTTACAAGAGTCGTTATTTATTTCTTTGTCCGGTTATCACTCAATCTCGTTGATCGTTTGGTTAAATACCTTAATGGTTTTATTGATAAAATCTTCTTGGTATTTTTAATACCTAAATTAATTCTCATTTATAATCCTTGAATTTAAAATCCTTCATCTTAATATTAATTCCTTAAATCCCTTAATGTCTGGTGGAAATCTCGGGGAAAATAAAAGTGCTCGTTTTCAAAAATCCGACAGCTTTTACTACACTTATTTTCTTTATGGAATACTAATACGATCTTAGAATTTCCATAACAGTACTCCTATATATCGTGGTCTGATAATTTTTCTTAATCAGCATTGTCAGCAAAAGTTACTATTCATCCGGGTTTCAAAAATCTCCAAAAATTGGGGTTATTACAATGTAATTAGAAGGCCCAACCTAATTATCCATGGTCCATATTGTAGCCTATATATATTCTTATTCTCTTCTTGCTTGGAATTGTGTGAAAACATGTTGTAGCCACCAAGGAGCAAGAAGAGAGGATAACTTGAGAAGACGGAGATCACACTTCGCTCAAGGGAATTTGGGAATACAATAGAAGAGTGTGGAATCAACCATTAACAAGGTAATCCTCTTTTCGTAATCTTTATCGTAAAACGTAGTAACACCCTAAGTCCGTGGTCCCCAACAATTGGTATCAGAGCCTGGTAATGGGTTCTACGTTTTATGATATAATGTCCATGTCGTAATTATATATGCGTGTATATAGTATTTTGCTTGTATTGGTTTTGATGCAGGTTGTTAATCCACTATTATGGCCATGTATATTTTAATTATGTGTTTGGATCCCACGTGGTTTAATCGTGGTTAATTTTTGTTTTGGTTTCCACGTGGTTTAATCGTGGTTGTAATTTACACGAGGGTTGATCGTGTTAGAATAGATTTTACAAAATTAGTTTTGTATTAGATCTATTTTTTTTGTAATTATTCCGGGTATTTTGTAATAGTTATGTGCGATCGGAAATCAATTCCGGTAGTTTTTTTTTTCCGCTGTGCGATTACATGGGGCTGCTGGGCTGCTGCGGCAGCTGGGACTGCCGGGCTGCTGGGGCTGCTGCGGCAGCTGGGGTTGCTGGGGCTGCCCCTGCTGGGGCTGCCCCTGCTGGGGCTGCTGGGGCAGCTGCGGCTGCTGGGGCTGCTGGGGCGGCTGGGGCTGCTGGGGCGGCTGGGGCTGCTGGGGCCGTCGGGCGCGCTTGGGGCAGATTTTTTTTGAGAGCTGGATTTTTTTTTCAAGGGCCATAATAGTGGAAAATTTATTTTAATTTTTTCCATTAAATTTTAATTATTGCTTTAATTTATTGATTATGTGTGTCGTTAATTATGTGTGTAATTCTTTTAAAATTGCATGTTTAACTTAATTAGGACGACATGGACATAAAATTTATTTATTGCTTTAATTAAATATTATATGTTGCTAAAATTATGTGTGTATTTTGAATGCATGATTAGACATAATTATAACGACATAGGGCCCCATTTAATTTTAAAATTCCTCAATTTTAATAAAAAAAAATTCTAAGTGGGAGAGAGAATTAATATGAAATTAAATCCCATGGTCTCCATTATTGGTTGTAGGTAATTTAACATAAAGACGAATATAAATTATATATACGTCACCCATCGTGGCATGTAATTTGTGTGTCTAGAATGTTATAGAAATTACTAGAACAAACTTCTTAAATTAATAAATTTTGAAAGGAATAAATACGGATTTTCTTTATTTCTGATTTGGGGCGATTTTGTCAAAAACGGGTTCATCCAACTTGTAAGGCTGTGGGTTTTAAGCGAGACCGATGTGACTCCTCCACTACCTGGAAATCAAACCATTGATGAATATTGAATTGAAGTATTCTATTCAAGGCAAATTACGAATATTGGAAGGTATACACGCCACCCATCGTGGCGTACCAAGTTCCATAGATTTCGAATAATTTAAGATTTGATGATGGTATACACTTAGCTATGAAAAATAATATAGTCCACCCCAACGTGGCATATTGTTTAGTAATAGGACCGAAGTAACATTTAAACAAAATTAGGTGGTATACATGTCACACATCGTGGCGTACCAGAAGCTTATGGTGTTTAGATGTTAGTGCATTAAATTTTAATAATTTAGATCTTAATAACTAATGCACCCTTATTTATGTGATGTTTTTATGCATGATTCTCAGGATAAAATGGGCTTTAATCCACTATTCACCATACTTAAGGATAACAAACTTACCGGACCTAACTATATTGAATGGAAATGAAATTTGGACATTGTGTTGACTGCTGAGGAGTACAAGTTCTGCACTTATGAACCCAAGCCTGAACAGCCTGCTGTTGATGCTCCTGAAGATGAGAAAGAGTATTATAAACGGTGGATTAAGGCTGATGAGATGTCACGATGTTACATTCTGGCAGCAATGTCGGGTGTTTTGCAGCATCAGCATCAGTCTATGGCCACTACTTCGAATATGCTCTTTAATCTCAAGGAACTTTTTGGAGATCAGAATAGGGCTGCTAGGCAAGTAGCCATGAAGGCTTTAATGAACACTCAGATGGCTGAAGGCACACCTGTAAGGGATCATGTTCTCAAGATGATGTCGCATCTGAATGAGATAGAGATCCTTGGTGCTGAACTTGACGGGGAAACCCAGATTGACATTATCCTTATGAGCTTGTCCAAGAGTTTTGAGCAGTTCCGCTTGAATTACAACATGAACAAGAGGCAGTATAGTCTCGCGGAACTGCTGACAGAACTTCAGGCAGCTGAAGGATTATTTCGGCAGAGTGTTCAAGTGAATGTGGCTGAGAAAGGTTCTTCCTTTAAGCCGAAAGGTATTAAGAAGAAGAAAAAGGCTCAGACACAGAAAACTGTGAGGCAGTGGGAGTTCAGGGTGGTGTGAAAAAGCCTAAGGGAAAGTGCTTCAGATGCAAACAGTCAGGTCACTGGAAACAGGATTGTCCTCTTCCTAAGAAGACAAACAATACTGGTATGTCTCTTTCTCTAGTTATAGAAACATTTATAGCGGCTATATCTACGAGCACTTGGTGTATAGATACAGGAGCCACTGATCATGTTTGTAATTCTATGCAGGGGTTCCAACTATCCAGAATGCTTAGAGATGGTGAGATATACGTGTTCATGGGAGATGCTATGAAAGTAGCAGTAGTTGCAGTAGGAGTTATTCATTTATCTTTTGGTTCTGATAGGATTTTGGTTTTGAACAATTGTCTTTATGTACCTTCTTTAGAAGGAATTTAATTTCGGTTTCTAAACTTGTTTTGGATGGTTATAATGTTTGTTTGGATCGTAATGTTTCTATTATGATGAATAAATGAATTATATGTTCTGGTACATTATAAGACAATTTGTATATAATTAATCCTAGTCAACCTGCACTGCAACTGCAATTTAGGGAATTGAACAACACATCTTCTAACTCTACTAAAAGAAAGGAACCTTCTAGTTTGAACCAAACATATCTTTGGCACTTGAGATTAGGTCATATTAACTTGAGGAGAATTCAAAGACTGGTAGTAGACGGGCCTTTAAGCTCATTGGCAGTAGGAGCCATTTCCAGTTTGTGAATCCTGCTTGGAAGGTAAAATGACTTATAAGCCTTTCAAGGCAAAAGGGAATAGAGCCAAACAAATGTTAGAATTGGTTCACTCTGATTTATGTGGACCCATGAATATCCAAGCAAGAGGTGGTTATAAATATTTCGTCACTTTCATTGATGATTATTCTAGATATGGGTACGTTTATTTGTTGCACCGTAAGTCTGAGTGCTTTGATAAGTTCAAAGAGTACAAAGCTAAACGGAGAAGCGACTTAATAAAAGTATCAAGTCACTATGATCAGATCGTGGTGGCGAATACTTGCTTGGAGAATTTAGGGAATATTTATCAGAAAATGGGATAGAATCCCAGTTAACTGCACCAGGCATACCCCAGCAGAACGGTGTAGCAGAGAGAAGGAACCGGACTCTTTTAGAGAGTGTTAGATCGATGATGAGTTATTCGGATTTACCCAAGTCATGTTGGGGACATGCCTTAGAGACAGCAGCTTATCTTCTGAACTTAGTACCTTCTAAGTCGGTTCCATAAAACCCCCTTAGAATTGTGGATCGGGGATAAACCGAGTCTAAGACATATTCGAATATGGGGTTGTCCAGCACATGTGCTGAACAAGAACGCGACTAAGTTAGAATCTCGTACAGAAGTAAAGTTGTTTGTAGGCTACCCCATGGGAACGAAAGGATATTTATTTTATAGTCCGAAGAATCAGGATGTCATTGTTAGCACCAATGCAAGATTCTTAGAGGAGGAATATATAATGAATCACAAACCCATGAGTAGTGTCGTTTTAGAGGAACTAGTGGGAGGGACAAATAATACCCATGAAGCTGTAGTACAAGTAGAACAACCACAACATATGTACAACCTGTCACTAATACCAGCATCAGTGCCTCGTCGTAGTGGGAGGGTTGTTCAAACAGCCTGATAGATTCATGTTTTTGAGTGAGTCTTCAGACTTGGTCTCTGGTGAACATGATGATGATCCCGTACCATACGAAGAGGCAGCACAAGACAAAGATGCAGTTCTTTGGCAAAAGGAGATGGAATCTGAGATAGAATCAATGTATTATAATCAGGTCTGGGAGCTCGTGGAACCACCCAAAGGTATAAAACCTATTGGATGTAAGTGGATCTACAAGAAAAAGAGGGGATTAGATAAAAAGGTGAAAGCCTGGAAAGCAAGACTTGTTGCGAAAGGGTATACTCAGAAAGAAAGTATCGATTATGAGGAAACCTTTTCACCGGTAGTCATGCTTAAGTCAATCGTATTCTTTTATCTATAGCAGCTCATCTCGATTATGAGATTTGGCAAATGGATGTCAAGACAGCTTTATTAATGGAAGTCTTGAAGAAACCATCTATATGCATCAACCAAAGGATCATTAAGGAAGGACCAAGAGCATCTGGTATGTAAGCTTAAGAGGTCTATTTATGGACTTAAACAAGCTTCTAAAGACTGGAATATTCATTTTGATCAGGCAGTCCAGTCATATGGATTTGATCAAAGTCCAAGCGAATCGTGCGTGTATAAGAGAAATGAAGGTAATGCAGTAGTTTTTCTAGTACTATATGTAGATGATATTTTACTCATTGGAAACAATGTTGAGATGTTGTCATCAGTAAAGGCATGGTTGTTCAAACAATTTGACATGAAGGACTTAGGTGAAGCGGCATACATCCTTGGGGATCAAAGTTATAAGGGATCGCAAGAAAATGATGTTGGTTTTATCTCAAGAGCCCTACATTGATGAAGTATTAGCTCGTTTTTAACATGCAGAACTCCAAGAAAGGTTTTTCTACCTTTTAAGCATGGAGTTGCTCTATCTAAGAAGCAGTGTCCTTCGACACCTAAGGATATAGAGAGCATGAAAGCAGTTCCTTATGCTTCAGCATGTGGAAGCTTAATGTATGCTATGTTATGTACGAGGCCTGACATCTGCTTTGTTGTAGGCATGGTTAGTAGATATCAGTCGAACCCAGGTCAGGAACATTGGAGTGCAGTAAAAACTATACTCAAGTACCTAAGAAGGACTAAGGAGTATATATTAATTTACAAGGCCTCACATCTATTTCCTTTGGGATATACTGATTCAGATTCCAATCAGATAGGGAATAAGAGAAATCAACCTCGGGATATGTTTTTACTTTGGGAGGTGGAGCCGTTATATGGAGGAGTGTAAAGCAGAAATGCATTACAGACTCCACCATGGAGGCCGAGTATGTGGCGGCCTCTGAGGCTGCCAAGGAGGCTGTATGGTTCAGGAAACTTCCTTTTGGACTTAGATGTGGTACCTAATTTGCCTAGGAGCTTGACGGTGTATTGTGATAACACTGGTGTTGTGGCAAATTCAAAGGAACCGCGAGACCACAAAGCAGCTAAACATATTGAACATAAGTATCATCTCATACGAGGAATCGTAAAGCGAGGGGATATAGTTGTGGCTCACATATCATCAGAAGGACAACTGAGCAGATCCTTTCACAAAGAGCTTGCCAACCAAGGTTTTTGACAAGCATGTGGAAGCGATAGGAGTCAGATGGATGGACACATAGATTTTTATGTAATAGTGGATTAAATAAACACTGATGTACACATAGAATATTTGAGTATAAGTGGGAGATTGTTAGTGTATACTGAAAATATTTATTTGAAGTATGTACATTTATTTCTGGCCAGTTTATTTGAGAATCATTTGAATGTTTACATATTGTCCTAATATTATATATTGTGAACAATCTAGTATCAAATGGGATACAGAATATTAGATTGTTAAATACGGTTATATAATATAATAAGGTTCACAGCACAGGTGGTGTTGGACAATCAACTGGTATGGCTGTAGTATTATTTAGATTAGTTTATATTGACTAATAAATATACTAGTATACTTTGTGTATATTGAACAGGATCAAATTTAGAATTGTTCCCTTAATACTGATTAAGAAGGAGAACTAAGATTCTATGTTATTATTAATGCTTAGGTTCTTAATCCGGAAATAGTAATTGACACGTGTATATTATTTACATGCTTTGATTTATATATGAAATAATTCTTTTGAATTATATCATTATATTTTGGGTGATGGAATTATATACATGGTGGATATTATTTATTGAAGGAATCCATGTCCTGATAATATTCGGGTTAATGATGTCCCCTTGAAAGCTCAAAAAGATTTAATTATGTGAAACCCTGCAGGTGGAATTTATTATGGCATAATTAAATAAAGGTTGAGTGGATGATCAAGGATAAAAGATATTAATTAAATAAATTATCAGTAATTTATTTAATTAATGGACATATGATATTTTAAACATGGGGATTTAATAAGCAAATAATATTGGAACCGAATTAATTAAATTACGGTATTAGGAAAGGTAGTGCAAATATTAATTCTTTAGTGGATTGAATTAATATTTAATTACATTGGGCTAGGCTCAAGATGTAATTAGAAGGCCCAACCTAATTATCCATGGTCCCTATTGTAGCCTATATATATTCTTATTCTCTTCTTGCTTGGAATTGTGTGAAAACATATTGTAAGCCACCAAGGAGCAAGAAGAGAGGATAACTTGAGAAGACGGAGGCCACACTTCGCTCAAGGGAATTTGGGAATACAATGGAAGAGCGTGGAATCAACCATTAACAAGGTAATCCTCTTTTCGTAATCTTTATCGTAAAACGTAGTAACACCCTAAGTCCGTGGTTATCAACACATTGAACATTTTTATCCTCGTACAAACCAATATGAACTAGAAGTTCAAAGACTAATCCATTTACAAGGCATAGCAAATCAATTGCCTGATGCATTCAATGATATCAATAGAGTGACTAAGTCACACATACCAGCTGCAAATGCTCCTACAAAAATTGAAGTCCCTGAAGGACAAATTATCAAGGCAAATAAGTCAAGACCTCGCATGAAGCGAGGTAGACCAATCGGTTCCAAAGATAAAATCCTCGAAAAGAAAAGGAGCAAAATATGATGATGCCCAAATAGATGAAATAAAATCTCAAGGAGAGACCCCAGAAGAGACTCGTGACATGAATAACCAAAACCCCAGAAGAGGACCAGGTACCTAAAAATGTTGAAATAGAAGAGATCTCTATAAATTATGTTGTCACGGGAAAGAATGGAATCGAAATAACATCATCGCGATGAAAATTTTGGCATATAACGTAGTGCTTGATATAATGATGGAAGACGAGGATCTTGAACCAAAATCTGTCGAAGAATGTCCGACGTAGGGAAGATTGGCCAAAATGGAAAGAAACAATTGAAAAGGAATTGAGTTCACTTAACAAGCATGAAGTTTTTGGTCCTGTAGTCCGAACCCCTGAAGGGACTAAACCCGTTGGTTATAAATGGGTATTTGTACGAAAAAGAAACGATAAAAAATGAAATTGTGAGATATAAAGCACGTTTTAGTTGCTCAAGGATTTTCACAAAGATCAGGCATAGATTATGAGGAAACATATTCCCCTGTAATGGATGCTACAACTTTTCGTTATCTTATTAGCCTGACAGTTATTGAAAAATTAGAAATGCGATTAATGGATGTTGTGACAGCATACTTGTATGGTTCCCTTGAGAAAGTTATTTATATGAGGATTCCTGAAGGATTTCGAATGCCTGAAGCATCTAAATTATACTCTCGTGATCTTTATTCTATTAAGTTACAAAGATCCATATATGGATTAAAGTAATCTGGTCGAATATGGTATAAGAGGTTAAGCGAAATATTTACTAAGGGAAAATTACAAGAATGACCCTATTTGTCCATGTATTTTTATAAAGAAAACAGAATCTTCATTTTCTATAGTGGTTGTGTATGTTGATGATTTGAATATCATCAGAACTCCAGAAGAGCTCCAGAAAACAGTTGATTACTTAAAAGCAGAACTTGAAATGAAAGATCTTGGGAGAACAAATATTTGCCTTGGATTACAAATTGAACATCTTCCAAATGGAATTTTTGTGCATTAATCATCATACACAGAAAAGATCTTGAAACGGTTTTACATGGACAAATCACATCCATTTAACTCTCCAATGGTTGTTCGATCACTTGATAAGAAAAAGGACGTGTTCCGACCAAGAGGAGGAAAATGAAGAACTACTCGGTCCTGAAGTACCCTATCTCAGTGCTATAGGTGCGCTTATGTATCTTGCTAATAATACATGACCCGATATAGCATTTTCTGTGAATCTATTAGCAAGACACAGTGTTAGGAATATGTATATTAGTTTGATGATAAGTTAAACAAAACACTTAAGTAGAAATCTAGTGTTTGTAGCATCAACGGATAAGACCATTCTGGCTATCCGTTGAAGGAGTAGCTTTACTTAGAAATAAGTTTAGTATTGTAGCACATTTCATTCTTTGTATTTAAGTTGTAATTCTTAGATGTTGTGGGAAATTATCAGTCATGTTGACTACTAGTGGATATGCAAATAGGAGGGCTAATTGTAAATATTTCATGCCTTGTAATTTTGTATAGTGAAGTAGTATCAACTGATATTAAAGGCCCTCAACGGATGAGAAACAAAGCATCAACGGATGTCTCTAAAGCTTCAACGAATAACATCCATCAACGATGAGTGCTTCAACGATAAAGCTTCAACTGCTAATGCATCAATGGATAAAGCTTCAACGGATAAAGCCATCAACGGATGAAAGCTTCAACGGATGCTTAGTTCAATAGCAGTTGATAGTGACAATTCATAAGCTGACAGAGGCATATGGGTTGATAGAGACAAACTGGAATGTGGGCAGCCTCTAGGAGGAATCAAGAAAATGCAGCATTCCATTCTGGTGCAAACAAGGAAGTATTCAAAGATTCACAGCTAAACCTAAATTGTATTGGATAGAGAAATGAGGACGAAACTGTGAAGAATCTTTTCATTGTATTTTACAGTTTTGTCTTCACTTATAAACTTGGTGATATATAAACCAAGTAGCAGCTAGTAATTAGATTGAAAATTTTCCAGAGCTGTTAGAAAAATCCAGAGAGAAAATCATCTAGTTTGTACTAGGACGCAGCTGTGATTTAATTCTTTGAATCACAGATTTCTGAAATAACACATCTCTGGTGGAACAACAAATCCACCAGAAAGTTTTTAAGTTCTTTGTGTTTTTACATTTGTGTTTGAATATATATATATGTCTGTATTAGATTAAAGCAATTCACACACATTTGTTCACTAAAACACTTAGCCTTAGAAACTGCTCAAAACTTGAAAAAGTTTGAGATTTACATTCAACCCCCCTTCTGTAAATCTCATTGTTAGTCCACTGGGAATAACAATTGGTATCAGAGCGAGCTCTTAAGATACAAAGAGTTTAAAGATCTAATTTGCTAACATCATGAGTAAGAAGGATATTGGTGTAAGATTCCAATCCTGGAAAGAGATAAACTATCATCACTGGAAAGTAAAGATGCATTTACATCTTCTCTCTCAAGATGAAATCTACATCAACTACATTGAAAATGGTCCTCACATCCCTCACAAAGTGGCCACAGCTGCTACTGCAACAGTTGCTGTTGGACAGTCTATTCCCAAGCCAAAAGCAGAATGGACTGTTGAAGATATTGAAGAGGTTCACAGGGACAAGAAGCCTATGAACATTCTGTTTAATGGCCTAGATCAAGATATATTTGACAATGTCATTAACAGCCAAACTGCAAAGGAAATTTGGGATACTGTGCAACTTATATGTGAAGGTACTTAGCAAGTTAGAGAAAACAAAATGCAGCTTCTCATTCAACAGTATGAATATTTTCATTTTGAAGAAGAAGAATCATTGAATGATACCTTCAACAGATTTCAGAAATTGTTGAATGGATTGAAGCTGTATGGTAGAGTGTACCAAATCAAGGACTCCAATTTAAAATTTCTGAGGTCTCTACCAAAGGAATAGAAGCCTATGACTGTTTCTCTAAGAAATTCTCAAGATTATAAGGACTTCACACTTGAAAGATTATATGGAATTTTGAAGACCTATGAAACTTGAGATGGAGCAAGATGAGCTGTTGGAAAAGGGAAAAAAGGAAAGGTGGATCAGTTGCACTTATTGCTGACAATGAAAAGATTGAAGCCAGGAATGAGAAAAGACAATGCCAAGTCTCAAAATGGGCACAAGCAAATCAGAATCAAGCAAGGGAAAGGAGCAAGTAGCTGAGGTTGAAGACAATTCCAGTCAAGATGACTCTGATGATGTTGATGAACATCTGGCTTTTCTGTCCAGGAGGTTTGCAAAGATGAAATTTAAGAAAATAAAAAATTCACTAAGTCAAACAAAAACATGGTGGACAAATTTAAGTTCAAATGTTATAACTATGGCATTAGTGGACACTTTGCAAATGAGTGCAGGAAGCCAACCTCTGATAAGAAGAAATCTGAGCAAGTTGATTACAAAAAGAAATATTTCGATTTGCTCAAACAAAAGGAAAGAGCTTTTCTGACTCAAGATGATTGGGCAGCAGATGGAGCCAATGAAGATGATGATATGGAATATGTCAACCTAGCCCTGATGGCTAATTCTGATGAAAATGAACTAGTTCATCTAGCAACCAGGTAATTACTACTGATCTCTCTCAGCTTTCTAAGATTAAATGCAATGAAGCCATAAATGATATGTCCAATGAATTATATCATTTGCGTGTTTCCCTTAAATCACTAGCTAAAGAAAACACAAGAATCAAAGAGAATAATTTGTTTTTAAGTGATAGGAATGTTGTGTTAGAGGATCAGGTAATTGAGCTTGAAAAGATTAAAATTAAATGCTTGACTGTTGAGAGTGAACTAGAAGAAGCTGTTAAGAAAGTAGAAATTCTTTCTAAACAGTTAGAAAGTGAGCAAGAGGTAATCAAGGCCTGGAAAACATCTAGGGATGTTAGTGCTCAGATTGTCAAGGTTCAGGGAATTGAATCATTCTGTGAGAATGCCTGGAAGAAAAACAAAAAAAAGATAAAATTAATTGATGGATTGTCAACGGATGTGGAATCAACGGATGATGAAAGTTATCCGTTGAAGGAAGAAAAAGAGCATCCGTTGAAGGCTCATCTATTAAAACAGGCAAGTGATTCTAAAAAGAAAAATCTCAATAAGAAGTTTGGTTCAACTTCCAAGAACTTTGTCAAAGAAGGAGCTAGCACATCCAAAGATGCAAGTAAGGTGAATATAGGACACATGACTTTAGATCAGTTGAAAAAATAGGCTTAAGTTGGTTGAGGATAAAAAGGAAACTAAAAGAAAATCTAATAGAAATGGGAATGTAGGGATTAACAAACACAACAATTACACACCTGATAAGTATGCTCCTAGAAAAAGCTGTGTGCATTGTAAAAGTGTTAATCATCTATCTGATAACTGCAAATCTGTTAAAATGCTCTCATGCCTTTAACTCCTTCCATGCCTAACATGTCTATGTCACCTCTGCATGTTATGCCTGTTATGTCTCATCAGAATCCTAATGCACATTTTGCAAACATGCCATATGTTAATAATCCTTATTTTACTGCATTCAGTATACCTCAAATGCCATACAACATGCCTATGTGGAATAATATGTTTGCACAATCTATGCCTTATCAAATTCAACCAAATGTGCTAAATGATTTTGTGACTAACCCTACACTTCAACCAACTACATCTGAGACCAAGGTTGACCCAAAGTTACCTAAGTCAAAAGATGCAGGAGGAATGAAGTCTAGGAAAAAGACTAACAAGGCTGGACCCAAGGAAACTTGGGTACCAAAATCAACTTTATTGATTTTGTTGTGTGCAGGGAAAAAGAAGGAATCTATGGTACTTGGACAGTGGTCGTTCAAGTCACATGACAGGAGATTTCACCCTGCTCACAGAGTTCAAGGAGAGAGATGGCCCTAGCATAACCTTTGGAGATGACAGAAAAGGGTTCACTATGGGATATGGCTTGATTTCAAAGGAAAATATCATCATTGATGAAGTTGCATTAGTTGATGGTCTCAAACACAATCTATTGAGCATCAGTCAACTATGTGACAGAGGGAATACTGTTTCCTTCAATTCTGAAGCCTGTGTTGTCACAAGTAAGAAGGACAACAAAGTGGTTCTAACTGGAGTTAGAAAAGGGAATGTGTACTTAGCTGACTTCAACTCTACAGATTCAGAATCAATTACTTGTCTTCTCAGCAAAGCAAGTCCAGATGAAAGTTGGCTATGGCACAAGAAGCTGTCCCATTTGAATTTCAAGACAATGAATGATCTAGTCAAAAAGGACTTAGTTAGAGGAATGCCTCTAGTGGAATTCACAAGGGATGGACTGTGTGATGCTTGTCAGAAAGGAAAGCAAAAGAAAACAACATTCAGTAAGAAGCTTGAATCAGCAATTGATCAACCATTACAACTGCTACACATGGATCTTTTTGGACCAGTCAATGTATTGTCAATTTCAAGGAAAAGACATTGCCTAGTGATTGTAGATGATTTCTCAAAGTTTTCATGGACTTATTTTCTTGGATCAAAGGATGAAGCTAGTGAAATTATTATCAATCATATCAAGCAAGTCAACAATCATCCAGATTTCAAAGTAAGGAATATCAGGAGTGACAATGGAACTGAGTTCAAGAATTCAACCATGAAATTGTTCTGTGAAGAAAATGGGATCATGCATGAGTTCTCAGCTCCAAGGACTCCACAACAGAATGGTGTGGTGGAAAGGAAGAACAGGTCACTAATTGAAGCTGCAAGAACAATGCTTGAAGAGTCAAAGCTCCCAACATACTTTTGGGCTGAGGCTGTTAACTGTGCATGTTACACTCAGAATATTTCTCTAATCAATCAAGCAAAAGGCATGACTCCCTATCAATTGTTCAAGAGAAGAAAACCAACCCTAAACTTTCTTCATGTCTTTGGTTGCAAATGCTACATTCTAAGGAATCAACCAGATCACAAAGGAAAGTTTGATGCAAAAGCTTATGAAGGAATATTTGTTGGTTATTTTGCTGGAAAATCATATAGGGTCTACAATCTAAGAACCAACATTGTCATGGAATCTGTGCATGTTGTGTTTGATGATAAAAGATTGATGGACTAACAGATGAGGGACATTATGAAGGACTCATATTTGACAATATTGAGATATATTGTGATGATAGTGAAGATGAGAATGATGGAGAAGGCACCTCGAAAAGAATTCAAAATCTGCCTTTGGATAATGCACAGAATGCTGCATCCGTTGAAAGTCATAATTCAGCTTCCGTTGATAGAAGCAATGCAGCATCCGTTGAAAGACAAAGTGCATCATCCGTTGAAGTTCATAATGAAGCATCCGTTGATCACAGTCTGTCAATGGATAATCATTTCACTTCATCAGTTGATAGAACTCCCAATTCCTTTCAAAGGATCAACAACTCAGGGGGAGTTTCAACCAATCAACATTCTATCCCACATCATGACAATACTGAGGCAACCTCATCTAGAGCTAATCTACCACCTCAAAGGAAATGGACCAAGAATCACCCTTTTGAACTGATCATTGGTGATGCTACATCTAAAGTGCAAACTAGAAGGGCTACTCAAGATGAATGTCTGTATAGTAGCTTTCTATCACAGGAGGAACCTAAGAGAGTGGAAGAAGCTCTATTGGATCCAGATTGGATTTTAGCAATGCAAGAGGAGCTAAACCAATTTGAAAGGAACAAAGTATGGAAGCTAGTACCCATGCCAAAAATAAAAGTTCTATTGACACAAAATGGGTATTCAGAAACAAGATGGATGAAAATGGCATTGTCATAAGGAATAAAGCCAGATTGGTTGCTAAAGGCTATTCTCAACAAGAGGGAATAGATTTTGATGAGACATTTGCTCCAGTTGCCAGACTTGAAGCCATCAGAATCTTTCTAGCCTATGCAGCCCATGCCAATTTCAAGGTCTATCAAATGGATGTCAAGAGTGCATTTCCGAATGGAGAATTGGAGGAAGAAGTTTATGTAAGCCAACCTCCAGGATTTGAAGATCCAAATTTTCCAGACTATGTGTATTATCTGTTGAAAGCACTCTATGGACTAAAGCAAGCACCTAGAGCCTGGTATGAGACTTTGTCAAAATTTATTCTATATAATCACTTCACAAGAGGTACTGTTGACAAAACTCTTTTCTTTAGAAATGTTAATGGCTCTACAATACTTGTTCAAATTTATGTAGATGATATTATATTTGGTTCTACAGATGATAAGCTTTGTAAAAAGTTTGCTAAGTTAATGCAAAGTAAATATGAAATGAGCATGATGGGAGAGCTAACTTATTTTCTTGGTTTACAAGTTAAACAAGTTAGTGGTGGAATTTTCATTAGTAAAACTAAATATATTTATGATCTTTTAAAGAAGTTTGACTTAATGGATTGTTCATCTGCAAAAACTCCCATGACCACTGCCACCAAACTTGAATTAAACAAGGCTGAAAAGTCTGTGGATATTATAAGTTATAGAGGCATGGTTGGCTCACTTTTATATTTAACTGCTAGTAGACCTGATATAATATTTTCTACATGTCTCTGTGCTAGATTTCAAGCTGACCCTAAAGAATCTCACTTAGTGGCTATTAAAAGGATTTTCAGATATCTCAAAGGGACTCCAAATCTAGGAATTTGGTACCCTAGAGAGTCTGGTTTTGATCTAATTGGCTACTCAGATGCAGATTATGCAGGTTGCAAAATAGACAGGAAAAGTACAACTAGCACCTGTCAATTTCTAGGGAATAAGCTTGTGTCATGGTTCAACAAGAAGCAAAATTCTGTTTCTACATCAACAGCTGAAGCTGAGTACATTGCTGCTGGTAGTTGCTATGCACAGATACTCTGGATGAGAAATCAACTATTTGACTATGGACTAACTGTTGACAAAATTCCTATATTCTGTGACAACACAAGTGCCATTGTCATTACTGAAAATCCAGTGCAGCACTCAAGAACCAAGCACATTGACATCAAGTACCACTTCATAAGGGAACATGTGATGAAAGGTACAGTGGAACTTCATTTTGTTCCAAGTGAAAAGCAGATTGCAGACATATTTACCAAGCCACTTGATGAATCAACATTCACAAGATTAGTAAGTGAGCTAGGTATGCTTAATTATTCATAAATTATTGTGCTATTTATAATCAGTATTGAAGCCTGAAATGAATTTATTGCAAGAACAAAGTTGGCCTTAAGTAAAGATTATTCTATCAATGGATATTCTCTATCCGTTGAAAGCCAAAATTGTTCTATCAATGGATGTTCATTATCTGTTGAAAGATAAATACATTTATGGTAATTTTATCCTTCAACGGATAAAACTGTGTTAATCTTCAACGGATAACTATTTACCTCATCCGTTGAAGTGTCACATCAGTTGCTTTAAGTGAGTCACAGTCGTTGATTCTTTTACTTAACCGTTGATACATATATACACAGTTGTATGTATTTGTATTAAACGCAGTTTTCAGAATTTCTACAGTTTTCTTTATTCTCAAACGGCTGTAATTTAATTAAAAGTATTATTTAATCATTCTATTTACGTTTTCATTCGAGAAAGTATAAAAGCCCGTTGAATTCTTATTTTCACTTTACGCTTTCTTGCTATTTTTATTCTCTTTCTCTCACAAAAACTCTCAATCTTTCTCTGCAACCTCTACTCACAACAATGGCACCAGTAGTAAAGATTATGTCCCAGTCTGGATTTGTTTATGAAAAGAACAATTTCGTAGCTTTGGTGGAAAAGAATGAAGCCCACTCAGATTATCACAAGATGATGGACTTCATCAAGAACTGCAAACTAAGCTATAGGCGCGCTTATGTATCTTGCTAATAATACACGACCCGATATAGCATTTTATGTGAATCTATTAGCAAGACACAGTGTTAGGAATATGTGTATTAGTTTGATGATAAGTTAAACAAAACACTTAAGTAGAAATCTAGTGTTTGTAGCCTCAACGTATAAGACCATTCTGGCTATCCGTTGAAGGAGTAGCTTTACTTAGAAATAAGTTAATATTGTAGCACATTTCATTCTCTATATTTAAGTTGTAATTCTTAGATGCTGTGGGAAATTATCAGTCATGTTGACTACTAGTGGATATGCAAATAGGAGGGCTGATTTGTAAATATTTCATGCCTTGTAATTTTGTATAAGTGAAGTAGTATCAACTGATATTAAAGGCCCTCAACGGATGAGAAACAAAGCTTCAACGGATGTCTCTAAAGCTTCAACGGATAACATCCATCAACGGATGAGTGCTTCAACGGATAAAGCTTCAACTGCTAATGCATCAATGGATAAAGCTTCAACGGATAAAGCTTTAACGGATAAAGCCATCAACAAATGAAAGCTTCAATGGATGCTTAGTTCAATAGCAGTTGATAGTGACAATTCATAAGCTGACAGAGGCACATGGGTTGACAGAGATAAACTAGAATGTGGCAGTCTCTAGGAGGAATCAAGAAAATGCAGCATTTCCATTCTGGTGCAAACAAGAAAGTATTCAAAGATTCACAGCTAAACCTAAATTGCATTGGATAGAGAAATGAGGAAGAAACATGTGAAGAATCTTTGAAAGGCATATGTCATAGCCTATTTGTTTATTTGAGGATTTAACTCAACTCAAATAAGGATGTAACAAGTAAATAGTGGTCCTATCGTCTGAGAGATCTCTCAGAGTAACATATGTCAAAGGATTAAGTAACATTGTTCTTCTACAGACTTGATGACTTAATTCACTGGAAGAAGCTCAAGAAATTGATCAAGCCTCAGTGATATAAATCAAGATTGTGGATTTAATCAAGTGACAGAGATCTCGTCAGGGTATCAATTAATTACAAGAATTTAGTCTGAAGAAAATCAAGAGTATCAAGGTCAAGGCATGAAGAAACGTCACGGAAGTTAGTCACTCATGAACCAGACAGTACATCGAGTGTCAACATTGAAGTGGTGGAATTGATTCATATTTGACAGTGATTTACAGAAGATTTTGGGAAGAATGGTTGCTGCTCAAGATTAGTATTAATTCTCTATTAATTAATTAAGTCATATAAATTAATTAAGAGAATAAATTAAATCTGCAAAGATTAATTTATTGATTAATTAAATTAATTGATTAATTAATTCAGAATTATTATTTGATTAAAATCTGTTTTAATCCAGCAAGACTATCTTTTGTATTAGCAAGACAATCGGTATGACAATCAATAGTCATACCGAAAGTCATGCTAGTACATTTAGATTGTCTTACCGAAAGTCTTACCAGTTAAAAGGATTGTCATGCTGAGCCAAATGGATTGTCTTGCCGAAAGTCTTACTGATTCAATTGAAGTGATTTGTTTACAAAACCAACAGAAGCAGATCATTTTAAAAAGCAAGCATTGAATATCAAATTCAGCAGAACACATAACAAAAGAAACTTGCAGAGAACTTATTGCAAATTCACAGATCATTTATTTCTAGTATTTATTGTTAAATTCAATCCACTAGAAATACCTTTCTTGTTCTTGTGTAACTATCTAGCGGATCGAAATCCCTAGAACTTAATCTCAAATCGCTTTTAGCGTTTGATCTTTTTATTACAAAAATAGAAAAAGTTCATGTCGAATTTATTCTAGATTTGTAATAATTGATTTGAGATTAATCCCTTGTAAATGATACCGTTGTTGTAACACCTTTCAAGTTTAATAATAGTTTTATTTAACTTGAATTTTGTTTCACTTTTTTATTCCGCATTTTATTCGATTAAACGGTATTGTTTGTATTCAACCCCCCTTCTACAAACATATTGAGACCTAACAATTGGTATCAAAGCCTTCTGATTAACGAACAAATCAAGATCCTAGACTTTTGTGATTCTTTCACTCCTTGAATTTTTATTTACTCAAAAAAATTCATAATGACTACACAAAAAGTTGGAACCGTTAAAATTCCACTATTCGATAAAGAAAATTATGTTATGTGGAAGAAGAAGATGCTATTGTTTTTACAAGTTGCAAATTCCAAATATCTGGAAGTGTTAAAGAAGGGTCCAAAAATTCCGATGGTTATTGAACCAGAGGTAATAGAAAATGATGTGGTGATTACCAAAGCAAGAACTTATGTGAGAGATCCTGAGGATTTTTCTCCTGCTGAAAAAGAAGAAGCCTCCCTGGATGCTAGCCTTCAATTAATTTTAGTAGATTCCCTTGATCCCTTGATGAATAGACATGTGATGAACTGTAAAGATTCCAAACACATCTGGGAAACTATTGAGGTTATTAATGAAGGCACAGAGGAAGTTAGGGAGAACAAGTTAGAAATCCTAACCTCTGAGTATGAATACTTTAAATCCAATCCAGGAGAAGGAATCACTGAAGTGTTTGAGAGGTACAATGCATTGATCAACAACCTGAACATTAATGGTAAATACTATTCCATCAGGGAGGTCAACAAAAAGTTCCTTTTAACACTACCAACTCATCTCGAACATAGAATCACCGCCATAAGAGAAGCAAGATATCTGAGTGAGATTTCTTTGGAAAGGCTCTATGGTGTGTTAAAGACTTATGAGTTGGAGTAGATTCAGCAAAAGGAAGTTTAAGGGAAAGGAAGAGTGGTCAGCACGTATACTGCTCTAGTAGCTGATGAACAACAACAACAACCACAATATCAACAACAATCTCAACGGTCAGAAAGAATGGTATAGTCTTCCAAGGTTGAAGAAAATGTGATAGTAGCAGAATTTGATCCTCCTCCTACAAATCAATCAGGAGATGATTTTTATTCCTTGGAAGAACTGGAGCAATTGGAGGATGAGTCAATGGCCCTGATTGTCAAGAGATTCTCCAATGTCAGATTCAAGAGGAATCCCAAGTTCAAGTACAAGTCCAACTACAACAGGTTCCAGAAAGGTGGATCTTCATCCTCTAACACCAGCAGTGGTGGGTACAAAACAGGGATGGTTGATCGAAGCACCATTCGATGCTTCAACTGCAATGAGTTGAGACACTTTGCCACAGAATGCAGGAAGCCAAAACAAGTTAGGAAGAACTCTTACAATTCTAATCAGAAGAGTAAATCTGAAAGGGCTTACCTGGCAAAGGGAAGAAGCTGGGATGATACTGACAGTGAAGATGAAGAAGTTGGGAATCTTGCTCTCATGGCTAGTGATGCAAACACCTCATCGTCAAGAAAAGAGGTAAAATTTACTGATGCTGAATTAGTTTATCGTCTAGGAGGTTCCTTAGATTGTGCTCATCGTGATAATGAAATATTAAATCAACAAATCAAAGACCTTGAGAAAGAGGTCAATGAATTAAGACTTGTGCACATTAATCAAGATAAATTAAAAGAACAAGTATCTTTTCTAGAAAATAGAGTTGACTGTTATAGACAACTCGAAACTATTCTCAAAGACAAGATCACCGGTCCTGAGGCTAAGCTTAAAGCTTACTTTAATTCTTGTTCGAAGTCCAAAGAGTTTTACAATAAGCAAGTTGTTAATCAAACATCTGGAATAGGTTATGATTATAATGTTGCTATTAGAAAATTAGGCATAAACTCCCCTCCTCATGTCTGTGCTAAAGGCAGGGAAGTACCACATGTGCTTAAGGGTGTTGATAAACCCCTCTATAAAGAATTAATTGCTGAACCATTTGATGAGACCTCATTTATTATTCAAGAAGAACTTCGTGCTGAAGATCATGCTAATGAGAAAGCTGTTTCCAAGTCAAGTGTGTCAAAGGTTCCAGTCAAAGTTGTGAAAGCAACTGAGACTAACTCAGACATACATGAGTTGGATAACACAAATGCCATGTCTACCATGCATAAGTTGCCTATTGTTAATTCCTCTCATAAAGCATGTGGTTTTCCTGATTGTATGTCTTGTGCTTTTAATTTGATGTATGCTTATTTTAATGGTAAGCATGTTTCCAATGATAAGACTTCTCCTCGTCAGCATGTGAATAATAAGAAGCATGATAGGTCTAAGACTGCTAGTCCTCCTAAAGCTAGAAAGGAGACATTTGTGCCTAAGCCTAAACAGAAATTTTTCAAGGCTGTTCACAAGGTCAAATGTCCAGTCATTGAGAAAATTGAGAACATTAAAATTAAGAATGTTATTTTGCCTGATAAATGCCAATTTTACAAGTATGTCGGACCCAGCCAAGCTTGGGTTCCGAAGAAGGTCTAATCCATTTGTATTGCAGGGCATTAAACAGGTACAACCGGTAGTGTGGATTCTTGACAGCGGATCGTCAAGACATATGACCGGAGATAGAGCCCTTCTATCAAATGTGGTTGAGAAAGCTGGCCCAGTGGTTACCTTTGGAGATAACAGCAAAGGTTTAACTGAGGGATATGGCTGTTTGCTAGCTGGAAATGTTATCATTGAAAATGTGTATGTTGTGCAAGGACTTGAATACAATCTGCTTAGAATTAGTCAGTACTGTGACAACGGCTATAATGTTTTATTCGACAAGCTGAAGTGTCAGATTCTGCACAAGAAAAATGAAAAACCCTCCTTGATGGGAATCCGGAAAGGAAATCTGTTCGTAGCTGACATGAACTCTGGAAGCAATCCTGAAGTCAATTGTTTCTATGCAAAGGCATCGTCAGATGAGAGTTGGCTATGGCACAAGAGACTTTCTCATCTCAATTTTAAAACAATGAATTCTCTTATCAAAAGAGAATTGGTCAGAGGTCTGCCTCAGCTGGAATTCTCCCCAGAAGGACTATGTGAGGCTTACCAGAAAGGAAACTCAAAGAAAGCAAGTCACAAAGGCACTGACACATCCTCCATAACTTGTGTTCTGCAATTATTGCACATGGATTTATTTGGACCAGTTAATGTTCTTTCGATGTCAAAGAAGTGTTACTGTCTTGTGATAGTTGATGACTATTCCAAGTATTCGTGGGTTTTATTCCTTCACTCTAAGGATGAAACACCACAAGTTGTGATTGATCATATCAAGTTGATCGAGTTAGATTCTAATGTCCCTGTTAGAGCAATAAGGTCAGATAATGGAATAGAATTCAAGAATTCACTTCTCAATGGATTCTGTACAGACAAAGGGATTACCAGACAATTTTCAGCTCCTAGAATACCTCAGCAAAATGGAGTGGTAGAAAGGAAGAATCGTACATTGATTGAAGCTGCAAGAACGATGTTAAGTGAATCAGGTCTTCCAATGTACTTTTGGGCTGAAGCTGTCAATACTGCATGTTATACTCAGAATCGAACTCTAATCAACAAAGACTTCATGAAAACTCCTTATGAGATTATGAATGAACAGAAACCTTCTATCAAATACTTTCATGTATTTGGTGCCAGATGCTTCGTGCTCAAGGATGGAGATGATCATCGTGGTAAATTCGAGGCAAAGGCATATGAGGGTATGTTTGTTGGATATGGAAGAAGATCATACAGGGTGTATATCATTGATCAACACAAAGTAACTGAAAGTGTCAATGTTATATTTGATGACACTAAACTCCCTAGTATCCAAACTGAAGATCCTTCTGAGAAACTGAAGTTTGATGATATGTCAGATTCAGAATCAGAACATGATCAAGAACCTGAGGTTGTTGTTGGTGAAGAACCTGTTAATCATGGTGATACTCAAGGTAATGGTGATGGAAACTTTGGCACCAATGGAGATACCACTACTACTGACGGAGAATCTTCAAGTCAACATGGCAACAACTCAGGGGGAGATGCTGGAGGATCTACTAGTAGGACACAACATCCCAATGAATTTCAAGGTGAATCATCAAGATCAAATCTTCCAAGACAGACTGTCTAGAATAAAGCTCATCCTTTTGAATTGATTATTGGTGATCCAGATGTTAGAGTCAGAACTAGACGTGCTACTCAAAATGAGTGTCTGTTCTCAGGATTTCTTTCTGAGATGGAACCTAAGAAGATTGAGGAAGCACTGACTGATCCAGATTGGGTGATTTCTATGCAAGATGAACTCAATCAGTTTGAACATCAACAAGTTTGGAAACTGGTACCTAGACCTACACACAAGAAAGCTATTGGTACTCGGTGGGTATTCAGGAATAAACTAGATGAAGATGGTGTGGTTATAAGAAACAAAGCAAGACTGGTAGCTAAAGGGTATTCTCAAGCTGAAGGCATTGATTATGATGAAACCTATGCTCCAGTGGCTAGACTAGAGGCCATCAGGATATTTCTGGCATTTGCAGCATTCTCTAACTTTAAAGTTTATCAAATGGATGTCAAGAGTGCCTTTCTGAATGGAAAGCTGGATGAAGAGGTATATGTAGAGCAACCTCCTGGTTTTGAAGATCCAGATCATTTGGATTTTGTCTACTTTCTTTTCAAGGCTATCTATGGACTCAAACAGTCTCCAAAAAAATGGTATGACATAATCTCTGAATTTCTTATTGAAAATAGCTTTATTAGAGGTGTCATAGACAAAACTCTCTTTTCTAAAAAGCATAAGAATGATACTATATTAGTCCAATTCTATGTGGATGATATAATATTTGGGTCTACTAATGATAATCTCTGTAAGAGATTTGCTAAGTTAATGCACAACAAATTTGAAATGAGCATGATGGGAGAGCTGAAGTTCTTTCTTGGATTACAAGTAAATCAAAGGTTAGATGGAACTTTTATTTGTCAATCCAAGTATCTCAAAGAACTCCTCAAAAAGTACAATCTAGAGGATTCTGCATCTTCAAGGACTCCGTCAACTACAGCTGTCAAGCTTGGACCATGTGAAAACTCCATTAAGGTAGATGTCACAAGCTACAGAGGTATGATTAGCTCGTTAATCTATCTTACTGCAAGTAGACCAGATATTATGTATGCTACATGCTTATGTGCAAGGTTCCAAGCGGATCCTAGAGATATTCATCTCGTTGTTGTTAAACGAATCTTAAGATATCTTAAGGGAACACCAAATCTAGGTATTTGGTACCCTAAAGAATCTGGTTTTAACCTTGTTGGATATACAGATTCAAATTACGCAGGAAGTGTTGTTGATAGAAAAAGCACCTCAGGGAGTTGTCAATTCCTAGGTACCAGACTAGTCTCATGGTACAGCAAGAAACAGCAAACAGTTTCCAATTCAACGACCGAGGCTGAATATATTGCTGCTGGAAGCTGCTGTGCTCAGATCTTGTGGATTAGGAATCAGCTATGGGACTGTGGCTCTGTATTGAACAAAATACCTATTCTATGTGACAATACAAGTGCAATAGCCATCACCAACAACCCTGTGCAACATACAAGGACCAAGCACATTGACATCAAGTATCATTTTATTAGAGAGCACATCATGAATGGTACTGTTGAACTATTTTTTGTTCCAACAGAAGAACAAATAGCAGATATTTTCACTAAACCTCTTGATGAATCCACATTTACCAAATTAGTTGGTAAATTGGGTATGTTGAATAGCTTAAGTGATTAAACTTGTGAATATCTGAAATCTGTTCTTGAGTGGATTTACAAATGAAAAATTCATTTGCAAATTTATTTTATCATTTTCCAAAATTTCTTGCTTATTTCTATGAATTTTTTATTATCTCATCTTATTTATTTACTCAACTTGTTAATTTTAATGTCTCAATATTTTATTTTCTCTAAAAATATTTTTCTATGAATTTTATTTACTAAAATTCAAAAGAAATCTATTTTTGGACTGAAAATATAATTATCTCAGAAATATTTTAATTATGTAAATATTTTCTGCCATATCTATATTAGTATTTATTGTAGTTTTCTGTAAGTTTTTATATATGTTCTGTTTTTGTTAAAAACTGTTTATATTTGGTTTATAAAATATATATATATTTGTTTGTTTGTGTTAAGTTTATACTTGAATGACAATCGGCAAGACAATTGAAATTGTCTTGCTGAAAGTCATTTCAGTATATTTATATAAATACTTAATTTATTTTATTCTAGAATGACAATCGGCAAGACAATTGAAATTGTCTTGCTGAAAGTCATTCCAGTACAAATACGTGTTTATTTTTAATTCAGTTTAATTTTATAACTGGAAAGACAATCGGCATGACTATTGATTGTCATGCCAGTAATAAAATTAATATAAGATATTTTTTTGTTTTATTTTGTACTGGTATGACTATCGGTATGACAATCGGTAAGACTATCCCGAATTGTCATACCAGTTTTCTATTTAACGTCTCTTTGTCTTGTTAAATCTATCAGTTCTTTTGTTTTTCAAAAATTCCAACAGTTTCCTTCTTTTTCTCTCTTATTTCTCTCTCTCTCATTTCGAACAGATCAAAACCCATCTCCATTGTCATCCTTGCTCGAGTTTTTACTCAGCAAACTAAAACATCACTTCTGTTATATACATACACGTATATACATACAGAAGTGTTGCACATTTTTTTTTATTTTAATTCGATTTTTCCCCAAAATCAGTTTTTTTTGTTATTTTAATTAGGTTTTGTGTCTTGTGATTTTGCATATCTACTTTCGTGAGTTAAGAACTTTAACGAGATACATTACTTTCTAAATTTTTCAGATATAATTGATTTAATTCGAATTATTAAATTTTTTTTAATTCGAATTCTCTTAATTTAATTCATAAAATTCTGAAAGTGTGTATTTTATTATTTTTTAAATGGCTCTCAATTTCCAAATTGTCGCACATAATCTTGTTGGTTATTTTAATCCAGATAAATGTGATGTAGAAAAATTTAAGTCGTGGATTAGATTTTTAAATGACCATTCGATTGTTAGCTCTGCTATTAAATCAAATGTGATTTTAAATATTGATCTGCTCAGACTGATTTGCACAACCTCTACTGTGGCCGATGATTTTAAATCCTTTTCATTCACCGTGACAAACACACAGTATGTAGTTGATGAAATAGTCGTCAATCGAGCGTTAAATTTTCCTATGGACAATTTCTGTAATTTGCCCTCTGAAAATGATATTTCAAACTTTTTCCATGCTATTCACTATCAGGGGGTGATTAATTTAACCAAGTTGTCTAAATCCAATTTGGTTTCTGAATGGGATATTTTCTTCGATACACTTTCTAAAGTGTTTGCCAACTGTACTAAATCCAACTTTCACATCACTTCCACTCTGCAGTATATTGGTCTTGCGGTTGTTTTCAATCAAAGGATCAATTTTGGCAAACTACTTTTACCCATTATTTTGAGACGTCTCACTACTGCTTTACGTGATCATTCTACAAATCCTAGGGTCTCGTGCTACTATGCTCGTTTTCTCATGCTCATAGCAGAACATATTCTCTCACCTGAGCATAAAGCCCTTTTTGCTAACTCCTCAGTAACCGAACCCCCTCCAGTAAGCAAAAAGATTTACACCCGCCAAGACACAACTTTCAAATTCAAGCAAGTTCCAGTACTTGTATCTGCTTTCATGGCCACTTACATTCCTTTACCTATCTTCAATCTTCCCGGTCATGAACAGCAAGCTCAACCTCCAGTGGTTCAAATCACCCAGGCTCAAACATCAGATGCTCTTCCTCTACATGTAATAATTCCTCAAACTCAACCTATTCCTACTCCTGTTGAAAGACCCCCAGTGGTTGATAGGACTGACCATGAAGTTGTAGAACCACAGCTTCAATCCCAAGTCATAGAGCCAAACACAGAGTCACAACCTATCTCAAGCTCTCCCCCACTGTCTAAAATGTTGCCTAGAAGGTTAGTAGGAAGTAGTATGTTAGTGGATGTGAATGAACCCTCAGCTCTGCCTCCACCCAAGAAAAGAAGAACATTTACTGAGGTATCTGAAAGCCCATCCTTGTCCTCCCAACAGGACATGGACTTTGAAATGGCCACTGAACAGTTTCTAGAAACATTCTCTCAACAGGATGAATCTATTGAAATTCGCCATAGGGCCATGGCATCCTGTACTGAGTCAAGCACAATTCCATTACTCATAATGGAAGCATACAGACCAGTAGATGATACTCAGGACACAGAGCGAGGAGTGCACATTGAGTCGGTTACAGTGCCTGCCATAGTTACGGCAGAAGAGCAGTCACATGCTTCTGAGGGAAAATCTGACTCTCAACCACCTTTAATAGAGTCATTTTCTCCCCTCCCAGATCCAACACATCTGGCTCCCTCACGGGATTCTCCACTCGCAGATTTATCTGGAGAAAGTGGAGGGCAACTCGGTCAATCTATCCCTGAAGCAATTCAGACATCTATTTCACATGAAAAGATAGCTTTGACTGAGGATCGGGACTCGCGAATTCCCATTGCACCACTACTGTAACGCCCCCAAATCCGGGGTCAGAGGATTTGGTCGTCACTATGAAACTTCAATCCAAATTAACCTGTTAAATCAATAAATAAAAGCCAGCGGAAGATATTTAATATAAATGACCCCAACTAATCCAAGATCTTTTAAGGTTACAGTTCTAGAAATAAGAATTCCAAATTCCATCAATAAATTTTTCACTTTCTTTTAAAACTCTTTTCAATAATTCTCAACCTTAAAACTTAACCCGCTAGTATAACTTCGAAAAGAAGTATACTAGTCCCAAATACAATACACAACATATCATGCATATAACTCACTAATAATCCTTCAAATAACTATGTATAAATCTGAAAATTTTGTAGAACAACTCAAAATACCAAGACTGAAATTTAAAACCACCATAAACTATTATAACTTAAACATATATTAACCGGGTCAAGCCATAATCACTTAACGAACCAAAACTCAAGTTATACACTACTACACCATTGTTATAAATCTAAAAACCCGGAAATCATCCTTACCAACTGAAATTTCAGATTTTATAAAATCAAGAATAGTAGTTGTCATTTAGACATTCAATCCGCCTAAGAATATATAAGCGAAATTCAACCAAGTATTGACTTACACAACTCGAAACTACACAAAATCAATTAGAAAGTTCATAACTATAATTAACAAGCAAAAATCAACCTAAACCAAATAATATTTTATTCTGGACATATAAAAATTCAAATATTCAAATAATGTCACATATAAACATCCAAACATCAATTCCACTTATCAGATAATTCACCAAAATTCACATAAAATCACATAAACAATTCTAGATAATTATAATAATAAGATTTGAAAATATGGGATATTACAATCTACCCTCCTTATAAGGATTCCGTCCTCGGAATCAGCAGAAGAAAGCAATAAGGGATCTTCTAGCCAACTTTCCATTTCCAAATAACCTCAATTTTCCGTAATCTCAAATAAATCTTGTATTCTTTGTATAATAAAACTTTTATAGGAGCTTCACCGTGCACCACTGTTCCATTCACCTCTTTTGACCAATTCCTCAATAGAATCGCTTTACTGATTGCGAGAAAGAAGAATAGAGAGAAAGATAGAGGGAAGAAAAGAAAGAGAAAGATAGAGAAATAAAGAAACAGATTGACTTCGCTATACACCCCTGATATTTTAATCGCATTGCAATCCAGTGTTGCTCTTGATAATCCCATCACATAACCCTGCTTTGACTTGACCAGGATAACTCAGCTTAACTTGATTGGCATACCTTCAAATGTTTGGGATGACAAAATCATGGAATTTCAAAAAGAAAAGAATTTGATACCATAACGGAACCAAAATCAAAATTTGAGAAAAAGTATTGTTGAAATAAAAGAATAACTGAGAGATCAATATGATCAAACGAACTTGGTATTGCGTGCCCAAACTAGGACACTACTAAAGGTTGTTAACCTTCATGTATTCACAATACACACAAGTGATGGCGTCCCATCCAACTCCTATCACACAGACAGGGATACCTTGTGTCCCCTATAGTTAGGGTTGTTCATCTCAGTCAGAATAAAAGAATATGAAAGAAATTGAAAATCAAATGAATAAAGCTGAAAAAATTTCAAAGCTGATATTTCTGAAGGAAATGAAATCTAGAGAAAAAATTCTGGCACCAAATGAGCAAGTGGTGTCACATCATCAAGAAACCATCCACCAAATAAGAAAAGTGGAAGTTAAATTATAATAACTTGACAGAGCTATCAAAACCTGAAAAATAGGCTTCATGACAGCCTCTGGCACATTTAAAACACAGATAGGATTGAAAATGAGTGTTAGGGAATATATCCTCTAACAATTACTTCTTTTGAGAGAGGCCAAAAGAAATTATGGAAAGAGAAGGTATTGCCAAAGTCTTAATGCTTATCTTCAATTTGAACTCTTCAGTTGACTCACCCTCTGATTCTAGACACTCCTTAACGTTCCAAAGATATCGATAATCTTCATCGTCGTCGAACCGTAGTAGTCTCGAAAGATTCCACCATAGAAGTTTGCAGCTTCCAGGAGTTTTGTCCAGCTCAACACAACCATCTCAAACGAATACGCCTTATCTTAACTTACTCGTTGGTACTATATCCAATAGTCCAACAGGAACTCGATATGAGCTCAAGCGTCCTCACATAGCTATACACACTCCTACACACTCTCGTTTCTAGTTTACTATAACCTCAGCTCTGATACCAACCTGTAACGCCCCCAAATCCGGGGTCAGAGGATTTGGTCGTCACTATGAAACTTCAATCCAAATTAACCTGTTAAATCAATAAATAAAAGCCAGCGGAAGATATTTAATATAAATGACCCCAACTAATCCAAGATCTTTTAAGGTTACAGTTCTAGAAATAAGAATTCCAAATTCCATCAATAAATTTTTCACTTTCTTTTAAAACTCTTTTCAATAATTCTCAACCTTAAAACTTAACCCGCTAGTATAACTTCGAAAAGAAGTATACTAGTCCCAAATACAATACACAACATATCATGCATATAACTCACTAATAATCCTTCAAATAACTATGTATAAATCTGAAAATTTTGTAGAACAACTCAAAATACCAAGACTGAAATTTAAAACCACCATAAACTATTATAACTTAAACATATATTAACCGGGTCAAGCCATAATCACTTAACGAACCAAAACTCAAGTTATACACTACTACACCATTGTTATAAATCTAAAAACCCGGAAATCATCCTTACCAACTGAAATTTCAGATTTTATAAAATCAAGAATAGTAGTTGTCATTTAGACATTCAATCCGCCTAAGAATATATAAGCGAAATTCAACCAAGTATTGACTTACACAACTCGAAACTACACAAAATCAATTAGAAAGTTCATAACTATAATTAACAAGCAAAAATCAACCTAAACCAAATAATATTTTATTCTGGACATATAAAAATTCAAATATTCAAATAATGTCACATATAAACATCCAAACATCAATTCCACTTATCAGATAATTCACCAAAATTCACATAAAATCACATAAACAATTCTAGATAATTATAATAATAAGATTTGAAAATATGGGATATTACAACTACTGACCTCTCTTGAAGAGGCTAGGGTGATTTTAAATGCAGGTACAGAAGATCAGCATCAGGAAGACTCCTCACGAGCAATTATATTGAGAGATACACAAGCACGTGAGTTGAGTGAATTAAACAGGAGAGATATTCAGGTTAGCGCACACACATACACAAACACTGAAAATCTGTTAGCTCAAATTGCTGATCTCAAGGAACAACTTGCAAAAAGTCAGGCTGAAGCTCAATCATTCAAAGCACAAGTGGTTGAACGGTCTTCTTCTTCCATCTCCGTCAATAATCAGCTGGCTCTCATCAGGACTGAAATATCAGATTTGAAGACATCTGTTGTACCTAAGCTTAACTCAATCCAGGCATCTCCAACGTTATCAGCTGACGGCATTTCAAACTTCTGCTCTCTACATACAAGAATGACTTCTCTTGAAGACTTGGTTGAAATGAATCATTCACTAGATTCTTCCAGATTTCTGAAGATAGAGATGGGCATGGAACATATGAATGAAGGGATGAAGCACCTGTACTACATGATCAAAAATTCTCACTGCCCTAATGAAGAACAAAGGACTTTCTTTGAAGGGCCGTCTGGTGGAGGCTCAGGAGGTGATGGAGGTCATGGAGGATCTAAGGGAAAGTCTGTAGAGGATTCCTCAACTAAGGGGGAGAAGAAAGGGAGAAGTGAAAAGGGAAAACAAAAAGATTCGTCTGCTGGAGGCACAGGAAAGCCTGATGATATATACTATAGTGGAGAACATGATGACTTTGATATTTGTGACGTTCCCACTGAATCAGTCTTGGAAGGTAAAGATGGTTTCTTTGAAGCTGAGGAGGAAAGTGATTTTGGAGAATGGGAAGAGGAAGCTCCAGTGGATCCTCTGTTTGAGAAAGAGTTTCAGCAACAGCAGTCAGAATTGAAAAGAAAAGAAGCTAAACTCAAAAAGGTATCCCAAATCATTGACATGAGGAAAGACATCCAAAGAACAGAAGCTCTTCAAAAGCAACGCCTTCATGGTATTAAAGCTCAAGAAAGGAGAAGAGATGTCAGACTGAAGATTGGTGAAAAATGGGATGAAGCTAGGAGAGTACTTGATATGCCTCAGCTGAGCACAAACAATGATAGGCAGTTTCTACATCTTCTGGACAAGCTGGAGATCTCTAATCCAAACAATGACATGTACATGAATGCTATAAAGACTGAAGTCTCAAGGATCACAGCTGCCTTTGACAGATCCCTAAATGAGATGAGCATATTTGTATACTGTCAGAGCGAAGGATCTTTCAAGGTGTCACTTCATCTGTTTGAGAATCGTTCTTTGTCAGAGATTTGGGTTCTTCTCAACAAAGTCAAAAAAGCTCAGAATTGAATGAAGTTCTTCGAGAAAGGCTCAAAGAGTTTGCCAGCAGGGCTAGTCCTCAAGTGGTCAACAATCCTCATCAGGTAAGATTCTTTAAGTCTGATTGTCTTCAAATCTGCCAGCTCGATTCACAATCTCTTAAAGACTACTCAGCTAAGCATCTGGTCTGGATGGAACATCACCTAAGAACTGCTGGATATTCATCCATGTTGAAAACTCAAGCAGCTGATTTAATTCTAGCTTATTGTGAAAAGAATATCAAAAGGTACAATCAGTTAAAGAATAAGCTAAAGTCAGTTGGAGTTCAACCAGCTAGACCAGACAGCTTCACTTCAGAAAAGGATCGTGTCTTTGACAAGGAGTTGCTTCAAGATTTGGAAGTAGGTGAAGTCGGAAGAGAAGACAACTGAATTCAATTAGCTCAAAACTCAATGTAATATGATTAGAGCTTTATGAATCAAGATAGACTAATGTAGTTATATGTTCAGGCTAGAGGAACATCTATCTTGTATTCACTTGTAAATTTCTTTTGGAATCTGGAAAATATTAAATATAATCCAGAACTTTTCTGCTATTTACTCTGCATTACTGTTTATATCTTTTTCTTATTTGTTAGTTGAGTTATCCTCTAGGTATTTGTTGTTATTGTCTAACAAACAAATAGGGGGAGATTGAAAGACATATGTCATAGCCTATTTGTTTATTTGAGGATTTAACTCAACTCAAATAAGGATGTAACAAGTAAATAGTGGTCCTATCGTCTGAGAGATCTCTCAGAGTAACATATGTCAAAGGATTAAGTAACATTGTTCTTCTACAGACTTGATGACTTAATTCACTGGAAGAAGCTCAAGAAATTGATCAAGCCTCAGTGATATAAATCAAGATTGTGGATTTAATCAAGTGACAGAGATCTCGTCAGGGTATCAATTAATTACAAGGATTTAGTCTGAAGAAAATCAAGAGTATCAAGGTCAAGGCATGAAGAAACGTCACGGAAGTTAGTCACTCATGAACCAGACAGTACATAAAGTGTCAACATTGAAGTGGTGGAATTGATTCATATTTGACAGTGATTTACAGAAGATTTTCAGAAGAATGGTTGCTGCTCAAGATTAGTATTAATTCTCTATTAATTAATTAAGTCATATAAATTAATTAAGAGAATAAATTAAATCTGCAAAGATTAATTTATTGATTAATTAAATTAATTGATTAATTAATTCAGAATTATTATTTGATTAAAATCTGTTTTAATCCAGCAAGACTATCTTTTGTATTAGCAAGACAATCGGTATGACAATCAATAGTCATACTGAAAGTCATGCTAGTACATTTAGATTGTCTTGCCGAAAGTCTTACCAGTTAAAAGGATTGTCATGCTGAGCCAAATGGATTGTCTTGCCGAAAGTCTTACTGATTCAATTGAAGTGATTTGTTTACAAAACCAACAGAAGCAGATCATTTTAAAAAGCAAGCATTGAATATCAAATTCAGCAGAACACAGAACAAAAGAAACCTGCAGAGAACTTATTGCAAATTTACAGATCATTTATTTCTAGTATTTATTGTTAAATCCAATCCACTAGAAATACCTTTCTTGTTCTTGTGTAACTATCTAGCGGATCGAAATCCCTAGAACTTAATCTCAAATTGCTTTTAACATTTGATCTTTTTATTGCAAAAATAGAAAAAGTTCATGTCGAATTTATTCTAGATTTGTAATAATTGATTTGAGATTAGTCCCTTGTAAACGATAATGTTGTTGTAACACCTTTCAAGTTTAATAATAATTTTATTTAACTTGAATTTTGTTTCACTTTTTTATTCCGCATTTTATTCGATTAAACGGTATTGTTTGTATTCAACCCCCCTTCTACAAACATATTGAGACCTAACAATCTTTTAATTGTATTTTACAGTTTTGTCTTCACTTGTAAACTTGGTGATATATAAACCAAGTAGCAGCTAGTAATTAGATTGAAAATTTTTCAAAGCTGTTTAGAAAAATCCAGAGAGAAAATCATCTAGTTTGTACTAGGACGCAGTTGTGATTTAATTCTTCGAATCACAGATTTTCTGAAATAACACATCTCTGGTGGAACAACAAATCACCAGAAAAGTTTTTAAGTTCTTTGTGTTCTTTACATTTGTGTTTGAATATATATATCTGTCTGTATTAGCTTAAAGCAATTCACACACATTTGTTCACTAAAACACTTAGCCTTAGAAACTGCTCAAAACTTGAAAAAGTTTTGAGATTTACATTCAACCCCCCTTCTGTAAATCTCATTGTTAGTCCACTGGGAATAACACACAGTAACGCCCCAACTCGGAGGCATTGGTATGGTGTTAAACATATTTTTCGGTACCTTCGAGGCACAACTGATATGGGTTTATTTTATTCTAATAAATCCAAAGCAGTGCTAACGGGTTATGCAGATGCAGGATATTTATCTGATCCAGATAAAGCTCGATCACAGACAGTTTATTTGTTCACTTATGGGGATACAGCCATCTCATGGCGATCTGTAAAACAATCTCTAGTTGCTACCTCTTCTAATCATGCAGAGATTCTTGCAATACATGAAGCTAGTCGAGAATGTGTATGGTTGAGATCAATATGTCAGCACATTCGGGAGTCATGTGGCATGCATCATGACATGACACCAACAGTAATGTTCGAAGATAATGCAGTATGCATCGAGCAGCTAAAGAAAGGTTATATCAAAGGCGATAATACTAAACATATCTCGCCCAAGTTTTTCTTCACACATGACCTTCAAGAAAATGGAGAAATTGAAGTCCAACAGATACGCTCAAGAGACAACCTTGCAGATCTATTCATGAAATCGCTACCCCCATCAGTTTTTGAAAGCTTGGTACATAAGATTGGCATGCGTCGACTTAAGAACTTGAAATAAACTTTTCAAAATCGATGTACTCTTTTTCCTTTACTAGGATTTTTTTCCCAATGGGTTTTTTCCAAGAAAGATTTTAACGAGGCACGATTATTGAAAATTGGACATCCAAGGGGGAGTGTTAGAATATAGATGTCTCTAAAATACTCTAGAACGACCTCTTGACTTTCCAAAGTCATAACTTTTGATTTTTGGCTTTTCAAGTTCATGTATTTGGCCTTTGGATTTCTCTACCTATATTCATGTATTTGGCCTTTGGATTTCTCTACCTATGTTCCAGTGAACCTATAAATATGACTCAAATTTAATCTTGTAATAGACACACTTGAATGAATACAATATTCTCTTCTTAATCTCTCTCTTTCTCACATATCTATTATATAATTATAATAATATATTTCTAACATTAATTAATATTTTATAAATTTGAGGCCATCACGTTCCACAAACGATGCAGATCTGTCCACGTGGAAGTACAAAAAATGGAACATGTGGCCCACAAAAATGCGTGGCAGAATATGGTGATAGGCGAAACACTCAAACAGCACAACTAACGATAAAGTGGAAACAAACCCTCCTTGAATGTAGTTCTCTCTCTCCTCTCTCTCACACAAACAGTGAGTTTCTGAGAGTCCAAAAACAAACACACGACTCCTCCTAACAACAAAGACTACACAACAGAAATCGAGGAACAGAGAACGAAAATGCAGACACCGGACACAAATACCAATGCATTTCCAGTTCCGGCTCCGGTTGTGGGTCCCAGTAAGCCTTGTTCTCCTGAAGATGATTTTTATGATAAACTTACCAGGTTCTATGAAACCTCTGGCCTCAGTCTAATGTGAGTACGTACAATCTCCACATTTGTGTGTGCGCTTTATTCATGTAATGTGTCTTGAGTCTAACTAAACAAGGGCATGCAAGACAAGTTTTAATATGGATTTTTCCTTTATGATTTATGGTTTTAGATGAAAGATCTCATAATTATTTTTAATGCTAGTTTGTTTGTAAATATCATTTTTTAGATGTAACCATCTTTTCCCCTTCTGGTGCCGTTCGGTTTGGATAATGTGATTTATATGGTTAACGAGAATGAGCTTGAGATTATTGTACATATTTCAAATATCATTATCACATATTAACGAGAATGACCCGTTAGTAATAAAATGAATGCTTCAGATATTAGTTCATTTCATTTGGGGTTTGTAATGACGCTGAGAGAGAATACCTGAAAAATAATGGAAACATATCTAGCTTTAGGGAAAATTGGTCAATGTTATTATTTATTTTTTTGGCCTTGTGTTTTTTTAATCTGACTGTTAATTGATATGACTCTTGAAGCTGAAAATCAGGAGTCAAAATCAATTATGCTATAATTAAGGACCATGAATATTCTGCTGATTGTTTGCTGTTTTTAATGTATTAGTTGAGCATAATTTTCTGCAATAATGCTGCTGTTATGCAGTATAAATAAGCCTATCTTTATCAATAAAATGATTCAAGCATTTCATGATCATGTTTTCTCTTATACACTAGTCTATAACTTTTTAATATCCTACATTGTGGTATCAGAGCTTTAATCTCAAGGGACCTGTGAGATTAAAGACCAGCCCTCAAACACATACACACAAAAATAAACCTGATGGATTCTGAGCACTTTAACAGCATTACACCACCTACGTTTGATGGTGAAAACTATCATATTTGGGCAGCTAGAATGGAAGCATATCTGGAGGCAAATGATCTATGGGAACCGGTTGAAGAGGATTATGAACTTCCTGCTTTAGCTAATAATCCAACCATGGCTCAGATGAAGCATCATAAGGAAAGGAAGACAAAAAAATCAAAGGCAAGGGCTGTTTTGTTTTCTGCTGTCTCATCAGATATATTCACAAGGATTATGACAATGAAGACCTCATTTGAAATCTGGAATTTTCTCAAAAGCGAATACGAAGGAGATGAAAGAATTAAAGGAATGCAAGTGCTGAATCTGGTCAGAGAATTTGAGATGCAAAGAATGAGAGAATCAGAAACAATCAAGGTATATTCTGATAGACTTCTTGGAATTGCTAACAAAGTTAAACTCCTTGGTACTGATTTTCCAGACTCTAGAATTGTTCAAAAGATACTTGTCACACTTCCCGAGAAGTTTGAGGTTACGATTTCAGCATTGGAAAACTCTAAAGATCTATCAACCATTACGTTGGCTGAGTTGCTGAATGCATTAAAAGCACAAGAACAAAGGAGACTCATGAGGCAAGAAGGAACTGTGGAAGGTGCTTATCAAGCCAAATCATTCAGCAAAGATGGTGGTAAAAACAGAAACTGGCAGAATAAGAACAAACCTGGTGGTTTTGCAAGCATTGAAAGCAATCAAAATAACAACGCTCAAGTTTTTCCACCTTGCTCTTACTGCAAAAAAACTAATCATCCTCCAACCAGATGTTGGTGGAGACCAGATGTAAAATGCCACAAATGCGGTCAGCTGGGACACATGGAAAAGATTTGTAAGTCACAGCAAGTGGAAGCTAAGACTGCTGAAAATCAATATCAGGATGAAGAGCAGTTGTTTGTAGCATCATGTTTTTCTGCTCATAATTCCACAAAAAGATGGCTTATAGATAGTGGTTGTACAAACCACATGACATATGATCGGGAACTCTTTAAAGATCTTAACGAGGCTATTGTTTCTAAGGTCAGAGTTGGGAATGGAGCATATATTGCAGTAAAAGGCAAAGGAACTGTTGAAATTCAATGTAATACAGGTTTGAAATTAATTTCTGATGTCTTGTATGTTCCTGATATTGATCAAAACCTCTTAAGTGTTTCTCAGTTGACAGAAAAAGGTTACAAGGTGTTATTTGATGACAATCAATGCGTTATTAAAGATGCAAAAGGTGTAGATATATTCAAAGCTCAAATGAAAGGGAAAACTTTCGCCTTGGATTTGACAAAACTAGAACAGACTGATGTACATGAAGAGGAGGCTTTTGTACACAAAGAGGATAACACAATGTTATGGCACAAAAGATTGGGGCACTTTCATCATGCAGCTATACTCTTTATGGAAAAGAACAATATGGCGAGAGGATTGCCTGCACTAGGAGAGGAACCACCTAAATGTGTTGCATGTCAGTATGGAAAGCAAAGTAGACTTCCTTTTCAGCAAAATAGTGCTTGGAGGGCCACAGAGAAGCTGCAATTGATACACACAGATGTGGCAGGACCAATGAGTACACCATCATTAAATGGTAGTAAGTACTATATTGCATTTATAGATGATTACTCGAGAATGTGTTGGATTTATTTCATGAAACAAAAATCTGAAGTTGCCGATATCTTTGCTACTTTCAAAGCTTGGGTTGAGACTCAAACTAGCAGCAAAATTATAATGATTAGATCCGATAATGGTACTGAATATACCTCTGAAAAATTTAACAAGTTTTGTAGAGATGCAGGCATTGAGCATCAGTTGACAGCACCTTACACTCCTCAACAGAACGGAGTCGTGGAAAGAAAAAATCGGACAATTATGGAGATGGCAAGGTGTTTACTTCACGACAAAGGATTGCCAAAGAAATTTTGGGCTGAGGCTGCGAATACAGCGGTTTTTTTACTAAACAGACTGCCAACAAAAGCTTTGAGTAAGATGACTCCGTTTGAAGTATGGTATAAATTCAAACCCAAGTTGCTTAATTTGAAAACATTTGGTTGCTTATGTTTCTCTCATATTCCTCAAGTTAAAAGAGACAAATTGGACAAGAAATCAGATGTTGGAATATTTGTGGGTTACACCTCAAATGCCTACAGGATCTACCAACCACAAAGCAACAAAATTGTCACCAGCAGAGATGTTTATTTTCTTGAGTCAGAAAGCTGGAAGTGGGAAAATGAAAAGCAGGTTGAGATTCAAGAAGAAAACGAAAATGTGGATGATGAACCTGTTAAAGGTACCAGGCTACTTTCAGAAATTTATCAAAAATGCAATGTTGCCTTGATGGAACCTGCAGGGTACGAAGCAGCTGCAACTGATCAGAAGTGGATAGATGCAATGAAGGAGGAGCTGAAAATGATTGAAAAAAATCAGACATGGGAATTGGTGGATAGGCCTAAACACAAGAAAGCTATAGGCGTCAAGTGGGTTTATAGAACCAAGTTCAATCCTGATGGTTCTATAAACAAGTACAAGGCAAGACTTGTTGTTAAGGGGTATGCTCAGATTTATGGGGTGGATTTTTCAGAAACATTTGCTCCGGTTGCGAGGATGGAAACTATAAGAATGTTGTTAGCTCTCGCTGCACAAAAGGGTTGGACAGTACACCAAATGGACGTCAAATCAGCGTTTTTGAATGGTGTGTTAGAGGAAGAAATTTTCGTCGAGCAACCAGAAGGGTTTGTTTGTAAAGGACAAGAGGACAAGGTATATCGACTGATAAAAGCTTTATACGGCTGTAGACAAGCACCAAGGACATGGTACAGCAGAATTGACACTCATTTGTTAAGCTTGGGCTTTGTTAAGAGTCTAAGTGAAGCCACACTTTATGTCAAGAAATCAGATTTTGAAATTCTTGTTGTATCGTTATACGTTGATGATTTACTTGTAACAGGCAGCAATTTGAAGCAGATTGACAACTTTAAAGAAGAAATGAAGGCTGCGTTCGAGATGACAGATCTCGGAAAAATGACTTTTTTTCTTGGCATGGAAGTGCAGCAAAATACTAATGAGATTTTCATATGTCAAAAGAAATACGCCAAGGAAATTCTCAAAAAGTTTAACATGGATGAATGCAAGCCTACTACAACCCCAATGAATAACAAAGAAAAGTTTTGTGAAAAAGATGGTGCTCCTAAAACTGATGAAGGACTTTACAGAAGTTTAATTGGATGCTTGATGTATCTGACGATAACTAGACCAGATATTATGAATGCTGTAAGTATTCTCTCAAGATATATGCATTGTGCTAGTGAAATTCATTTTCAAGCAGGAAAAAGAATTTTACGATATGTTAAAGGTACAATTGATTATGGAGTAAAGTTTAGCAAAGTTGAGAATTTTAGACTCCATGGTTATGCTGATAGCGACTTAGCTGGATGTGAAGATGATATGAAAAGCACATTAGGTTATTGTTTTAGCTTTGGTTCTGGAATGTTCTCTTGGAGTTCAAAAAAGCAAGAAATAACTGCTCAATCCACAGCTGAAGCAGAGTTTATAGCCGCTGTTGCTGCTGCAAATCAGGCCTTATGGTTAAGGAAACTCATGATGGACTTACACATGAATCAACAAGAAGGCACAATTATATTTGTGGACAACCAATCTGCAATTTCAATTGCTGATAAGCCAGTATTTCATGACAAGACAAAACATTTCAAAATTAAGTTTTATTTCTTAAGAGAAGTCCAGAGTGAAGGGGAAGTGCAACTGATTCACTGCAGTTCAGAAAATCAGACTGCTGACATTCTCACAAAGGCTCTTTCAAAAAGTAGATATGAATTCTTGAGGCATAAGCTTGGTGTTTGCAGCTCCAGAGTCAAGGAGGAGTGTTAATTGATATGACTCTTGAAGCTGAAAATCAGGAGTCAAAATCAATTATGCTATAATTAAGGACCATGAATATTCTGCTGATTGTTTGCTGTTTTTAATGTATTAGTTGAGCATAATTTTCTGCAATAATGCTGCTGTTATGCAGTATAAATAAGCCTATCTTTATCAATAAAATGATTCAAGCATTTCATGATCATGTTTTCTCTTATACACTAGTCTATAACTTTTTAATATCCTACACTGACACGTGTTTATGGTTGTTTTATTTTGTTCCTGAGCATGTTGGAGAAACATGGAAGTTTACTTGTACATAGTTCATAGGCAGTTAGATAAAATTTCCTTTGTTTTCTCACACTCATTTTATTTGGTTTAGTCTTACTTTGTGTCGGCACAAATTAACATGAAACTCCACTTAGACGGGGTTGATCCCTTTTAGGTAAGAATAAAGATGAAAGCTGTAACTTATCGCAGACTGGACAAAGATATATACATTAATTCCATCCTGCTATTTTCTTTGCTGTGTGTTCTGTGTTTCAAGCAAACTACATTGAGATGGAAAATAATGAGGAGATGTTATGTGTCATCGTGTGAAGTATTTGGTCGTTCTACGTGCATATATAGCATACAATTGTTTTATTATATGTACAGTATACTAATTCAAATTCGTTTATTTAGAAAGTATACTTTTTGTCTGCAGTTTCAATTTCCGGGAGACGAAAGTTGACCTGTACCGTTTTTATAAAGACGTGATTGATAGAGGGGGATATTGTCAGGTATGACTGATCTTTTTATATTACATAACTTTCCTTGCCTTTTTTGTTTCCTTAATGAAGCCTGTTCATCAATTTATTTGTGATTTTTCTTTAATATCCAAGGTCTTGCTAATTGATTATTTACTCTGTTTACCTACTTTAATCAATAAAGAGTCCATTTATGGATATAAGAAACGTTAGTTTTTAGCGTACTCCACTAGAAGCAAGTTTACTAGTGCTTCTGTATAGAGTTAGCTCTACATTTGGAGATGAACATACTCCCCCTTTATGTTCTCTTTTCATGAGAATTGTACCAACAGCATATGAAAAAAAATTTGAATACTCAAAAAATAAAACAAACTTTATGTTGGCTAACCCTGGACTCTTCAATTTTCAGTGTCATGCCTGACGTGGCATCTGAGTTTGATCCTTCATGTCACAATCAGGCGCTTGACGCTTTAGCAGTCTACTTTAAAATGCAATTTAAGGCATTCATGTGAATATCGTTAGGAGTTTGATCGTCAGAGAACGAACATTGTAACTCTTATGATGTGATTTGATTATGTACACCACATGTATCGGCAATTTCACTAATTTTAGAAATAAAGGTTATACAAAACTCTCTGTGGCAAACTGGTGTGCTCAGTCCCCCACAACCAGTGTTCCAGAAATCGAAATCGCTAGGCTTGCCAGGGCAGTGAGGGTACCTTCGAGGGATTAATCGGCAAGTCGGAGATTAATCAGACCGATTAATCGGAACATTAATCGGAAGAATATAAATTATATTTTTAATTTTTATAATTATATAATGATCAATATGTCATATATTTGTTTGGAAAAAGAAATTAGAATGGTATTAAACAATATCTACACATTTGACATGCGTTATGTACTAATTATTGAGTTTACAATATTAACTATATTTTAATTCACACTTTTAAATTAATTATAATATGTTATTTTTATATTTTAAGTTAAAAAATAAAGATATTAGATTACTTGTTACTTCTTACCAATACTTTATATTAGAAATTGACATAATATTGTGTGAAATTATGAAATTAATGAATTAAATTTATAAAAACGTAAAAAAAAATTTTTTTAATTATTTTCCGCCTAGACCGCCTAGGACCGATTTTTGACCGCCTAGCCCGCCTAATCCCGATTTTGACCCGATTTTTTGAAAAAACGCCTAAATCACCGCCTAGGTCCGAGTCGGGGCGTTTTACCACCGCCTAGCGCCTAGGCGCCGCCTAGACCGATTTTTAGAACACTGCCCACAACCCATGTCCAATTTTGGATTTTTAAATCCGACCATCTAATATTTTCAAAATGAGAATCCAACCCCGGAGTCGTACCTCTCTTCAACTCTCACACCCAGATCCTGTTAACATAATTGTAAATTAGACATTCCTTGATTTTTTGCAAAACATTTAAACCTTTTTTTATTCGTCTCTTTTCTAGATCTTCTTTGTCGTGGCCACAAGCAAGGGGATGGGTGGGGGCAGACCTATAACATGACTATGGGTAGCCTTGGTCCAGCCTACACCCCAACTTTCACCATCTTACTTTATTATACAGTTTAAAATGAACTAGGTTCTTCCCCAATTTCATTAGTTGGCCACCCCTTACTCTTCTAATTTATAGTTACTCATCTGATACACTATATATTTGAATATAGTATCCTTTCCAGGAGTGTATAAAACAAAAGTTATGTTTTCTCTTGGATTTTATAAAATATTTGAATTCAGTTTTTTTGTAAATTTGCAGTTAGTATTTAATAACATTCATTTATATATATTAGTATCTGATATCTGTGATAAAAAAAAAATTAACCGGCTCCGGTCATGAAATCACCTGAATCCTCCCCTAGGGAGGGTGGCAGTTCTTTTCTTTAACATGTTACATGTTTTCCCTACTGTGTTCCTAAAATTTTGTGTTGTATTTTCTATTTTTTGTTGTCTTGGCTGATGGATAAGAACATCTTCTTAATTTGATAGTCATCCACTTGCACTCTTTTAGGTTACCAAAGACGGGCGATGGGATGAAGTAGCATCTTCCTTAAATGCAGAAAGCAGTGTTTTAGTACCACCAACTCAAATTCAAATGCTTTATACGAATCTCTTTTATCAGTTTGAGCAAACGTACTACTACCGTTCCCCTTCTAAAGTAAAGGAAGCTCAACTGTTGAAAGCTGCTCTAATAGGTTTGGTGAAGCATTTACAGTGGCTCTCTGTAAATGCTTTCAAATGCTACATGGACAACGGATATTTAATATCTATTTTACTGTTTGAGAGTTGTCTTCAAATGCATGTGTCCTTCACATATCAATCTTCAAAAAACATCTTTGGTGTAAACTGAAGTAGTTGCGACTTTTCATTGCCATATATTTGCAGGTCAATCTGTTTCTACCGGCAAAAAACCAGGCGGCTCGACAAAGAAGCGGAAACATAATGAGAGTAATGATTGTGGCCTGGTAGATAAAAGGGTTTCCGTGCATAGTCCTGTCCAGTTGCCTACAGGTTTGTTATTGTTTTCTGGTACATTAGTTAAGTTTATATCATTGTTAGCTAAAGTCTCAATGCATATAGTAAATTATAGGTATGGAATATGTTACCCTTGGCAAGAGACTGCAACCTTGTTATACTCTTATTGTGGTGTATGTAGTTGTGTTCCAAACTTGTGAGCGTAGTGGTAATTTAGAAAATATTCATGAAGGCCCATGTATCATTAGAAAATACATGCGCCTTTTTACTCTATTAGGAGATGTCATTTGATCATTACTTATAGTTGAAACCCATATGGCTGCTGCCCAGATGTTTCCAATGTATGAGTCTATTGAACATTGCAGCAATTTTAACAGTGTATTGAAATTAAAGCAGAGGTTAAGTCGATGGAGAGGAACCCCCTATTGCAAGTGCTATCAGAAGAGACAGGTCTAGTCTTAAAAACGCCAACAAAAGGCAAGGAAACGAAGAAGTCATACTTGAAGGAAATGAAAAAACACTCAGATGCTCCCATGGGGCTTAGAACAGGATACATGATCTTTCTTAAGATGGAATGTGAAAGATTAAAGATACTACATGGGGAGGACTCAGCTGGCCAATACAGAGACATGGCAAATGAAGCATGGAGGAATCTCTCTGACAGCGCTCGAGAGGTATACTTCTGTGCTCGATCATGCTTATTAGATCCAAACACTTCACGAAAATCATCATTGCTGCACAAGTATGCTATATCCAGGATAAACCAGTCACATGAAGATTAATATCTCTTTCCAGGAGATTGTTAATCCAATTTAACACCGTGTGTTTTATACTGTTGTATCACAGCCATACATTGAGGCAAGTAGAAGAGACAAGGAAAGATATACCCGAGAGATGGCTGAGTTCAAGATTGTATATGATCAGATCATAGAAAATCAAAATCTGTCAACTACTACAAATTCAGATGCTGTGGTTGATTTTGCGAAACCTTCTTTGCCAACTGACGGGGACTACCACGTAACTTTACCAGATGATGCATACCATGTAACTTTGCCACCTGATGCGGGTGATAATGTTGTTACAAATGAAGAGTTAGCTGCCGAAATTATGCAGAAATCTACATCAACTGATCCAGAGTTTCAGCTCAACTGGGATGGGTACACTTGAGGTAGTCAAGTAAGAATTGTTTTGCCCTGTAGGCTCCCATGGAGTGGTAATTTAAAAAGTTCTCTAGTTAGAGTGTGCCATTCCTCCTAATATAGTATAAACTTTTGTAAATTTGTACATGACATGTAACCAGCAGCTTTCTATTCGAAACCTGTAAGTTGTTTAAATGTTTTCGCGGATTAGTTTGCTGAAGGAAAAGCATGCTGTTCCATTTAACATTGTTATCAGATGATTAGGTTTTAGCCTGATGGTAAAGATTGAAATCTAACGATTGCTAAGCAAAACGATTTTTTGTTGTCCAGTACTCTAATATCCCGCCTTGGTGTATCTTAACTTCCCTGTAAAAACAAGGCGTGCAAGCGAGCCTTGTCTCTGTAATTTTTGGCAATCATCTTTTTGCACAATTACTTGAACGAAGTGACAAATATCAGTTCTCCTTATTGTTAAAGAAAGAACAGATTGCTCATTCCCGAGGCCAAGTAGTGCAAGACTTATTGAAACCTGCATGAAGAGCTTGTGGTATACATATTTTAAAGAAAAATGAAATAATTATTTATTTTAAAAAATGTGCAGAACAATCTAGTCTGACAAAAGGATAGCATAAAATTGATGGAGCTTTTAAATGGGTGGGTCTATCAATTTTTATTTTGTACTCACATTTTATCTCTTCACCAACTTGTTAATTACCTATATTCATCCAGCAGTACAGTGAATGACTATCAGAAGATATGAGCACCACAACCACAACTGAGCTCCCTTATCATCTTACAGACAAACACCTCCCACAAAGTACCAACTCACCTTCTAATTTAAACAATCTCTCCCAGAAAAAATACTTCTTGCACCTTTTAGCCACAGCATGCACCAATTCACTTCGAAACTTAAAGCAAGTTCATGCTTTGATACTAAAAACACACCATGTTCAGGACCACTTTGTAGCTGGTTCTTTAATAACATCCTATGCAATACCTCATTATGGCACTTTCAGCACTTCCATAGAGGTTCTTCAACAAGTTGCTGAGCCAAATGTTTTTGTTTGGAATGCTATTATTAAAGGGTGCTTAGATAACAATGAGCCTGAGTTGGCTCTCTCTTTTTACCATGAGATGGTGGTTATGGATTCAAGGGCCAATAAATACACATACCCTCCATTGTTTAAGGCTTGTTTGATTGCAGGAGCTAGTAAAGAAGGGACTCAAATTCATGGCCGTGTGGTCAAAAATGGACTTATGGGTGATGGATATATAAAGAGTTCTGGGATTCAGATGTACTCTTCTTTTAAGTGTTTGAAGGAAGCTAAGAATATTCTTTATACGAATGGCGACTCGGATGTTATTTGTTTCAATGCTATGATTGATGGGTACATGAAATTCGGAAAAGTTGAGGATGCTAAATTGCTATTTGAGGCATTTGAATATAAGAATGTTAGTTCTTGGAATGCAATGATCAGTGGTTTTGCGCGGTGTGGTATGATTGTGGACGCTAGGGAATTCTTTGATAGGATGCCTGTCAAGGATGATGTATCTTGGAGTGCTATGATTGATGGTTATAATCAAGGGGGTTATTATAAGGAGGGGATAGAAATTTTTAATATAATGCAGAAGGCAAAAATTAGGCCAAGAAAATTTGTTTTGTCCAGTGTGGTTTCTGCCTGTGGTAACGTTGGAGCACTTGATCAAGGTAGATGGATTCATGGGTACGTGAAGAAGAATAAAGTTCCCATTAGTGCAGTTTTAGGAACTTCTTTCGTCGATATGTATGCTAAATGTGGGCGACTGGACATGGCATGGGAGGTTTTTGAAAAAATGAAAGTGAAGGAAGTGTTTTCTTGGAATGCCATGATTGGGGGGTTGGCTATCCATGGCCGGGCAAGAGATGCTGTTGGTCTTTTTGAGAAGATGAAGAAAGAAATGTTGAAACCGGATGAAATCACATTTCTTAACATTTTGAATGCTTGTGCGCATGGAGGGTTAGTGGATGAAGGGATGTGGTATTTGAATAATATGAAGGATGTTTACGGTGTTGAACCCAGAGAGGAGCATTACGGTTGTGCAGTGGACCTCTTAGGAAGAGCCGGGTTATTTTTTGAAGCAGAGAAACTTATAGGCTCCATGCCAATGGAACCTAATGGTGCTATTTTGGGAGCCTTATTAGGAGCATGTTGGAAGCATGGAAATCTCGAATTAGGAGAAAAAGTAGGAGACATTTTACTGGAGTTGGAGCCACGCAATGGCGGACGCTACACACTGTTATCAAACATCTATGCCAAGGCTGGAAGATGGGAAGATGCTTCAAGGGTGAGAAAGTTGATGAAGGAAAGAGGAGTGAAAACAAATGGTGGTAGCAGTAAAATTGATTTGGAAGGAACTTGTCATGAATTTAAAGTAGGAGATTCCACACACCCTCAATCTGAGGAAATATATTCTATGCTGGAAAAGATTATTAAGAGGCTGCAGAGCCAAGGATACTTGGCCAACACAAGTCAAGTATTATTTGACATTGACGAGGCAGATAAAGAGAATGCAGTATGGCACCATAGCGAAAGACTTGCCATAGCTTATGGTCTCATCAATGCCACGCCTGGGGCTGTGATTCGTGTAATGAAAAATCTGAGAGTTTGTGAGGACTGCCATTATGTGACAAAGCTCATTTCACATGTTTATGATAGGGAGATAGTTGTGAGGGATCGTTCTCGATTTCACCACTTTAAGAATGGGAAATGTTCATGTAATGATTTCTGGTAATTGACCCAACACCCCCCCCCCACAAAGTTGTTGTAGATATGCCTATAATCTCGTGATTCTCAACCGCCCAGAGGATCCCAGCTGGACTTCCGTGTGTCAGGATTGGAGTTACGTGATAATAATGGGCCTAATATTATGTTTGGGTCAATTTTAGAATTGGGTTATTAGTTTGACTCGGTCCAATAATTTAGTCACCAGAGGAGTGTTGATGCATATATGTTGTACCTTCTTCTTCATTGTACGTTATCAAATGAAATGAAATGAATGTTTACCTTTTATCTTTACTTTTCTGCCATTTCCCTTATGTTCTTACTTGCTCACCAAAATTTAATTTTTATCAAAAACCAAAAAAAGTGTCAAGATCATGACAAATGGTATCAGAGCTGGCGAATTCTCAGACGTGGCCGTCAATGTTTCCGTTGATTTTCCTTTCACTCTGTATCCTTCAAATCCATTTCAATACCCTAATTTCTATCATCCGTACACATCACCTCCAACAACTCCGTATATCTACCACCCACTTCAACCACCACCATCCCATCCTCATGTTTACCACTATATCCAACCACCTCCAGAACCACCGTATAATTTTTACACTTCTCTCAAAACACCTTCTATTACCACGTCATCTTCAAAGCTGACTTCTGATACTACCAAGTGTTTTCTACACAAATTCGATAGCAAGATCAGATGTAAAACTCACTCAAATCGGGATGATAATCGAGGAGAAGAAGAGGGTTTCTGATCTGCCCATTCTACATGATGTGTTTGAAGAAACTTCCGAAGCTTGTGATAGTGGTGCTCAATTTCATAATTCTGTGAAAAGTGAAGCAAATGAGCAGTGGGAGGACAAACGTATTCAAATCATTAAAACAGTTGAGAAAATGCAGAAGAGCCTTGCTAATTTTTCAAATCCAGTTAAGGAGATGTCCTCAAGTAAGGTAAATCAATCTTCTAATATGGCTACTCATGTTTCTACTCTTGATAGTCTGGATGATTTGTGTAGAGTTGAGAAAGTAGTTGATGATAATAGCGAGGATTTGAAACAGTTTCAAGTCTTAGAAGCTACTAAATATGCCCCTAAAGTGTTTGATGCGAGTCCTCAGATTGATTCTATTATTTTTGCTGTAAAGTCAAGTGAAAAAAATATATATAGTGATTTTGTGTATCATTTTACCAGGTATGACATTATTCTAATGTCTAAACTTCACGAGAATGAATATGGTAAGGTTCTTGGAAAATCCTTCTTTTTTTTTTTTGCTAAGTAGGAAAATCCTTCTTACTTATAAGAATGTAATCAAAGCAGGTAATGTTTTTCCTGTAAGTTTGTGTTACAAGCTTCATGAAGACAAACATGATAAGCATTGTACGGGGAAGGATAATGAAATGAATAAATTTTTTCTGAATAATTTGATTCATATGTATGCGAGTTTTTGTTGTTTGAAGAAAACTAGGAGGGTTTTTAATACGATTGTTAAGCGAGATTTTGTATCAATGAGAACTCTGATTAGTGGGCTTGCTAAGTCGGGTTGTGTTAATGAAGCTCGTGAAGTTTTTGAGTTAGTTATGGAGAAAGGTTCTGTTCTTTGGATTGTGATGATTGCAGATAATGTTGTTCTTATAGCGGCTCGAGCCTCACGCATGGAAAACCAGGATCCCACAGATACTTCCATAGTTGGGATGTTGGCTGAACCAAAGGAGGCACGTGTTGGAATTCTGGAAGTGTACTTCCTTCCTTTTGATCCAGTTGACAAGTGTAATGCTTTAACTTATCTTGACAGGGAAGGTAATGTGCATCAGGTCAGCAATCGTGCTCCCGAGCAGATCAAAGATAAATTTCAAATTGTTGAACCGTATTTGTATCGGGGATATAAAAGGATGGTGTAAAGAGTAATGAAAATTATTGAATTGCCTGCTAAGGATATGGTTGCTTGGATAATGGATTTGTGTAAGTTGGATCAAGAAATTCTTGCTTATTCGCCAAAGTATGGTCTCTTGGTCGATTTCGCAGTTGAGAGTTTTAAAAAGATGTTGAGAAAAAAATTCAGTTTCCTTCAAGTCTCTGTTTGCAAGATTATGTGAAATTGCAAGAAGATCAGTAGCTTGGGAGTTGTTCAATGAAATGGCAAGAGATATAATTTATTTCAATATGGTTAGTGTTATAAATAGTTACAGGTTGCTAACATAAATATGGATACATGATGGGATACCGAAATTTGTAATCAATGTTGGTTTTGAAATGAATAACTTTATCAAATTAACACTGGTTAATATGTACTTGAGAAGCTGTAAATTTGAGTGCACTGCACTTATTTTCAGAAAGATGTCAGATCCAATTTTTACCTTATTGGATGCAAAAGAAGACATTGCATTAGTCAAGTTTTATGGGGAAACTTTGAACAAGGAATCTATGATTGAAGATATTGTACAAGAAGCTGAGTATTCAATACTTTCTTGGACAAGTGAAGCTACATCTCTTGAATCAATTTGTCGCCTTTATGAAATGATCAGAGTACCCTTGAAGTGTATTAAAATAGAAGGGGACCATCAAACATATATGAGTTATGTGAAGATACATGAAATCAAGGGGAATGGAAAAGGTAGATGGTATTATTTTGATTTATATATAAGGAAGTCTTTGGTTCATTTTATCTTACAGCTCCTGGTTGAATTACCACGAAGGTTTTATAGTAAGAATTTTATGTCATTTGATGTAACCAATTTTGAACCGAAAAATGAAAACATGGTTTCAAAACAGGTGGACATGGTGAAGGTGTTAAAGTTTGAAAAAGCTGAAGACAAAATGTTTAGCTGGAAAGGCCCTAAAACCTTCAAGGTTTCAACTCCAGAAACTATGATTCATCATTTTAAAATCTTTCCTGTAAAAATGAAGGCAGATGAAGATATATGTTCTGTACTAGCGACAAATATTGAAGTTGTATGTGCCAAGAAAGACATGAAACCTGATGTAATAAGAAAATGGTACATAAAGAGTAGTTATATACAAGTCATGGTGGAAACTAGGTACAAGGTTTCTTTAAATTACATCGTCGAGGACAACGATATTTTGAAGAAGCGGGGTATGTCATGATTGGAGTTATCTGACAATGATGGGCTTAATATTATGTTTGGGTCAATTTTAGAATTGGGTTATTAGTTTGGCTCAACCTAATAGTTTAGTCACTAGAGGAGTATTGATGCATATATATTGTACCTTCTTCTTCATTGTACGTTATCAAATGAAATGAAATGAATGTTTTCCTTTTATCTTTACTTCTGCAATTTCCTTTATGTTCTTACTTGCTTACCTTAGTTTAATTTTTATCAAAAACCAAAAAAAGTGTCAAGATCATGACACCGTGATACACTTTATCAAATGAAATGAAATGAATGTTTACTACCCCTTGACGTGATATCCCGGATAGAGTAGTCTGGGCTCATTCGAGCAATGGTTTTTATGGTGTAAAAGAAGGATACAGGTTCTGGCATGAGAGGAATCAAGGTACATATAATGTTCCTCAGACTAAAGGTTGGAGTAGAATTTAAAAGTTATCTATTCCTCCCAAAATGAAAATCTTTATCCGGAGATTCTGTCGTAATAATATTTCGGTGCGTGAAAGATTAAGCACAAAGTGTATAATTCTTCCCAATGTATGTCCTATGTGTAATATTGATGGTGAAAATATGATACATGCTTTCTTTGATTGTAATTTTGATGCTCAATATTGGAGTCATGTAAATCTCAGTTATGACATGAGGGAGTTAAAGTGTGCTCCAGATTGGTTATTATCTAAACTTGACATGTGCTCGGTTGAGGTGATAATAAGAATTTGTACGTTACTTTGGGGAGTTTGGTTCTGGAGAAACAAGAGGGTTTGGGAAGGTAGAGTAATCAATCCTGTTTTATCTATGGATGGTGCCTTCAATAGTGTATCTGAATGGAAGAAAGCAAGACACGCAAGTAACAGAGAGGTTCAAGTTAGTCGACACCAATTTAAGAAGCAGAGTAGTAAGTGGATGCCTTTGGAGGAAGGTGCTCTGAAGATTAATGTGGATGCATCGGTATTTCCAGGTTCTTCTACTTTCACGATGGGTTTGGTCATTAGAGATTCTCAGGGAACGTTTGTTACAGGTAAGAATATCAGCTTTCATGCAGTGGATAGTGTGTTTGAAGCAGAAGCGATCGGTGTCAAAGAGGCTCTTTCTTGGATCAAGGCTCGTCATCTACATCATACAAATGTGTTGGTAAAAACAAACTCATTGCTCGCTATTCAAGGTATTAACAACATGACAATGAATTGGTTGGAGAGGTTCTCGGGAGGCGCAGATTGTTACTTCAGGATATGCCCGGGGTCTCTATTCATTTTATTCGGAAACAAGCTAATAGGGTAGCTCACGAGTTTGCGATAATTCCTTATTTAGCTAATAGCCATAATCTTTTTACGTCTCCTCCTACATATGTGGTGGAGTCTATTAAGCGTGATATTTTGAGTTAATGAAATTTCTCCTTTTGAATCAAAAAAAAATGACACCGTGATACACGGGTTGGAGCTTGCAACTATGTTGCTTGCACGATCAGCTACATTTTGGGTGGTTTATCATCATTCAAAGGTTGTATTTTCGTCGGTTCTTATCTATACTCTTTTGGTGAGCTTCATGTAGAGTTCTAATTGATTTGAATACATCCGCTTGTATGTATGAATATATATCGCATAATTATGATACATATCTTTTGTCCAATTATATTTATCCTTGTAAAACGTAACTTAGAGGCTAAATGACATGTTCCTATGATTTAGGAGCTCTTATTATTCCTAATTAATTGCATTCTATAACCAACCTCAAATCTCCAACTTCATCGGCTATGTGAACCTCATAAAACTAATGAGCCTCTTTGAGTTTAAATATGATTGATTTTGGCTTAAAAATCATCATGAGTCTAGATTATTTCCATACCGAAATTAGGGCAATGCAACTCCTGGAGCTTCATAGACTAAAGTATGATTGAATTGAGTTTTAAGATCATCATGTCATCATGGACATAGATTATACTCGGTCGAAAACCGGGCACAACGGGATGTAAATGTTCACACATTAGTATACTGGAGTCTGACATCAACAATTAAATTGATTATGATATATGATATTTTTAGATTTGACTAGAGGTAAGAAATTTTGTCTATGCTTTGTTAGCTTTTAAGGATCAAAATTTATGCAATAAACATAAAACAAATGATAAATTTATGTCCTAAAAAGCTACTTATATAATAATCTATTAATCTATATACTTTAAATTTGTAAAAGTTGAGGGAATTTTTTTGGCTAAATTGTATATATATTAGAAAAAAGAAAAATATATAAAATGGTTGACCCATCCTCTATAACATTCCATATAAAAGACTATCAATGATCAATCTAAGACAACACTGAAAATAGAAAGTATCAAAAAGAGGGTAAAACAACCCATCAGTGTACTACACAACTACAAAAGAACGCTATATTTAAGTGATTATTAATCCAACTAGAACTATACAACAATCAAGGTCTAACGTTTCTAATAATAATGTCAAATAATCGAGATGGCCCCAATCAGCCTTTACCATGAGCCCGTGTGTTTCTTTCTCTCCAAATATAATAGGACAAGATACTAGCAGTGGAAAGAATCAAGAAACGAAGCCCCCTTTATGTTGACTGGAGCCCTAGGACTGGAGGAGGTCCAACCAGTTAGTATCATTGAGAGGGGCATGCAGTGCATGAGCCAAATACCTAAGGATATAAAAGCTATAAGTGCAGGTGACAAACAAATGAGAAGGAGATTCCAACTGTTAGGTCCAAAGTTCAATTACGGGGGGCTGAATGTCATTTAATTTTTCTTCAAGGTATAATATCGGATATCAAAACAAATGACTAAACAAGAAACTTCGGGATTCAATTCTTTTATTAAGGAAAAAACACGAGGTTTGCTTACAACTTCGAATTCTAAAAATTCGAAGCAACAAATACAAGAAGAATCAATACAATGAACTATAAAATCTAGGATCCTTCTTATCACTCTAAAAAGCAATAGAACTTATCAAATAAGCTATCGAATCAAAACTCTATAACTAATGAGTATAGTTATGTAAGTCTTAATAATGAGTAGAAATTTTAACAGCACTTCTCCTAGTAAAATTAATAAAATCGAATCAAAACTCTCTCTTGAAATAAATTCAGCAGAGCTTCTCGTTAACTGTTGGAGAACAACTTCTCATTTATTTAATAATATAGTGAATATATAGAATTAATTGTTTGATTATAAAGTTAAGGAAATGTGGCACAATGTAGTGCATGCATTTGAATAGGAGTAGGTGGTAACTTGTCCACTAACTTGCTTCTTACACTCGATCATAGCAATGTAGGGCTCAAATTCTTCTTGAAGTCCTTGGAATCGACATGATGCTCCTTTTTCCCTTAGGACTCGACAATATAGTTGATTGGTGAGCTAGAAATCGACCATGGAGAGAGAACATGAGCTTGGACTTGACTTTATTCAATAACCAAGGTCAAGGATTTAACTGTGTTCTTTAGTAAAGGCTTAAGCTCGATAATGTGCATTAATGAGAGGCTAGAAATTGACAATTCACTTCCTTGCACTCCTTGGAATCTACATGTACTACTAGAGCTCCTTTGAAATTGGAAAAGAGAGCGAACTTAAGCGTTGGACTCGATTTGAGGTGTTTTTGAATTTCCAGACTCGACATCACTCTTCTCTTTTGCTTGGGCTCGACAATAGAGCCAAAAACAAGTCTTGGAATCGACCATACATGCTTTGGTCGATCCTTGGACTTTGTTCCTTGGTCAAATCAATATTTCACTCGACTATTATTTCAAGTAAAAATCTAGGACTAGACCAGGTACATTAAACATTTGTACTTAGTTTATTTTCAAGCCCCCAAGAAATTCTTGTTAAGCCCTAAGCTGTGATGTTCTCCGTATCTCAATGTCTTCTAATCTTCAAATTTCCAGGTCTTCATACTTAAAATATATGACAATATAATTGAGTATAAATGATCTGGTTCATAGACAGCTAGTTCCGCTCTCAGGCCTTTGTATTATAAACCATATAACAATTGTTAAGTCTTCTACTATATCCAGTCAGCTTCACTTAGAATACTTTATGTTACACCCTCAAATACGGGATCATGATTTAGGGCTCATGACACATATTAAATAACATATTCTATATAATTAAACTAACCCTGGGACCTTAACATAATCTATGCATGATAAGGTATGGAACAAGATTACAACTACCAACCAGGAGCTTAAAATTACATAACCAACTTAATAAATTTAAGAGTTTACGATTCCTATTTGGAATTTCCAGATAACCCATCTGTATCTAGAACTATAAAGTTTACATAAACAAAACTAAAGCGATCCTCCCACATGCCATCTACCTGCGCTTGAACAGCAAACCTAACAGTCTACAAGGGGCCATTAAAGACCCTCTTATGTATTGTATGCCTAAGTAAAGCCATATTCTTGCTTAACTGCCAAGGTTAGTTTAAAAAAATAAATGAGCAATAGGGCTCAGGAAGTAATACAATAACAATTGTATCTATAAATCTTGGCATTAAACGTCCATTCAACCATCTTAAATAAGCTTCAAGGAGGTTTAGTGTTTGATCCAAGGCTTATGAAAAAGAATGACCAACAAGGTTCAACAACTCATTTGAAAATATCTTTCTTTTAAAAACATTCCATCTCTCATGGATAAAAGTTGAAAATCCACTTTGTTTCTTGGTTAAACAGTGTTATTGCACAAGTATAGCTTTTCTATAAAGGAAATTCACTAACTTTCGATTGGAGTGTATAACAATACAAAATTAAATAACAGGGGTGGTTTACCTGTACTGACCTCCATCTGGTCATTAAAGGTACCTAATGCGCTATATTGGCCTTTATATATATATATATACTGGTCTATCTCTGGATTCAATAACTCACCGGTCAATCTCCAGCTCTATACACTTAGTTGGACCACTATTACATGGCCGCTTATGTCTCCAATCTTTAGGATTTTAATGATAGCCTTTATATTGGAAAACCATTTATAATTTTAAACACATTCCGAATTTTAAAGATTACCAACCTCTGAAATCATTCAGACTAAAGTCAAAAATCATTCCTAGTTTCATTTCAGGGTGCGTAAGTATAACAAGGGTAATATGGATAATAAAAAACCAGGGTTAAATAAGATAATTTATGAAAGTATTAACAACACGGGGTATTATCAAACAAGGTTAATCTATACAAGGGTATCGATCAACATAGGTATTTTCAGTGCAAGGTCATTAGTTAAGTGTAAGTATCATCAAGGTAAAGGTATCATCAAAATGTAAGTGTTAACAATGGAACAACATTTTAGGTTACAATAGGGTTTATAGGTATCAGGAAGAAAATTAGGTTAAGCATAGGTATTACACTATCAGGGGTCATATTATCGATTAAACCATCTTTATAATCAAAAAGGAAAGCAAGTGTCTCAAATGCTTTCCTTTTTTTATTATAATCGGGTTACTGCCACCTCGAACCTCATTTAATTTCCTAGTTCTTACTTCCTCGCTTTCCAAATCTACAAACAAGAACAAGCCCTAATTAGGGGTAAGTCACATGACTGACGATCCCCTGATCGTCTAACTAAACTACCCTTTTCATTTCACAAACCGACTTGCATTTATACTTATAATCAGATAACACGAAGTCAAATAGAACATTGCCACCTTTATTCATCACTAATTTATACTTTTACTCATACACATTACACATTATAACTACTAGTGACGAACTAGTATAACGTAGAATTACTAACACTCCTTATCATAAAAGCACGTATACACCAACACATAATCAATTGTCAAATCACATCAGATAACCATGAGTCAAATATCACATCAAGACACTATCCCAAATCTGAGATTTTATAATCTAAGGCATACATGTCCAAAACAGTAACCAAACAATGTCGTATCAACTCAGAAAGTCATTAAAACTTATCTGTAAGGCACATGGTCCAATTTGCTACCTTAAAAACTCTTAAATTGATTTTAAACAATCCAAAAATGATAAAAGACAATATTAATCTCAAAATATTATTTTGTACTTAATAAGAATTAACCAAATTTGGAACTCATGATAATATAGCTAAAAAGCTTACGATTTCAACTCAAAAATTCTACTAATTCCGATCATGGTTCCTTTTAATCTTCTTAAAACTATACAAGATATCATGCATCTTTTATTAACTAACCAAGAAAAGTGTTAACCTCACCATCCTTAACAATAATTTTTATTCACCATTTTTTTAAAAATTTGAACAATAAAGGTCCCCTAATTTGACCAAATTTAAAATTTTAACATAAAAAATGTTTCTAGCTTCTATACCATCTCTAGTTAATCAAGACAAGACACATAAAGCACTAACCATATTTAATAATCATTCCCTTTAACTTTTACACCCTTTTACACCAAGAACTCGAGCTCGAAACATGCTAAAATCGAATAAAACTCAAGAAGATCAACATGCATCCATTTGTAATATCATGCATCAAGATTTTATGGCATGCATCAACACTTATTCAACTAACAAGCAATCAACATCATGCTCAATCCGATAATCATTATATTCAATATTTTAATCATAAAATTTGATTCGAAATCTAAGAACTCAAACAGACACCAAACAAGCAACATACACTTCAAGTTATATATCCATTTATATCTAAACCAAATACAAGCTTTAACAAACTAGCCGGCTCCCATTTGGTCATGGCCGATGGTGGTCGAACTCGAGGGTGCCCATGTACGGCTCTCTCTCTGAGTTCTGGATCTCCATAACCTCATATTTCTATCACAACCATTATATCTTATATCCTTGTGAACATACCTCAAGCAATTATAATTTTCTTGGAAACATTCAAAAAGAGGGTTTTGTAAAATTTTAATAAAAACCTGCATGCAAGTAGTATAGTGATAAAGTATTGAAATATATTAGTTTTGATCATGAAATCTTTGAAAGCCAAGTAGGATTAGTAGGTGTATGAGAGATAGAGAGTGAGAGAATGAAAAAGTGAGCTCGAGAGAGAAGAGACGGGGGAGGAGAAATAAAAGAGGGGGGCTGCTGAGTTTTTAAGTGATGAAGCGAGGGGCAAAATTGTAATTTGTCAATCCTATTTCTTTTACCTTTTTCCATCTTTAAATGATGCTGAAATTTGTTTGAAAATAATTAATAAATAGGAAAATAAATTTTTAAATATGAAATCTGGTCTCAAAATAAAGATTATGAAATTACCTATACCCCGATATTTTTAAAATAATATTTGAGCGAACGATTTATTTTTTGCGAATTTCGCAAGATAGCACATTATAATAAAAATAATTCCACAAAAATTATTTTAAAATACCAGAACTTTAAAATAAATCCAACTATTATTTTTAATAAGTCTCTAGGATTGTTCCAGAGATAATAAAACAAATTTCATAATTTACACTTACTCTCATGATTTTAGAAAAATATTTAAAGGATTAAATAAACCTTATTTTTCACATAATAAATTATTTAAAAATATTTAAAGATCCTATATTCACACCATCAATCAAGCAAGGGTAAAATAACATGTTTTCATATATCTCAACCAGTTAAATTTCATGTCTGCAAATTTTCTCATTAATACTTTATTTATAATTACTTTTCGCATTTACCAAACAACCAATAATTCAAGTAATAATACAGAGTCATATATTTTTTACATACTCCTCTTAATTCTTTTTCCAATCATATTTTCAATTCCACTTTCTGTCTAACCAGCTTTTACGGGTCGCATCTCAGCTGACGGCCCGACTGGTATTTCAACTCGATTATTAATCACCTTTCATATCTTAAGTCATGTAGTGACTCGTCAAACTGGAATAAATTATATTTAAATATTTCTTTACTAATGCATATAATTGCACAAATTCACATACATACACACACACTCATATATATATATATATATATTATTCACATAATATAATACACAAAATTCCTGATTATTACATCCTTCCCCCTTAAAATGATTATGTCCCCAAAATATCATTTTAAGTAAATAAATGGGGATACTTTTCAAGCATTTCACTTTCAACTTTCCAAATTGATTCTTGAACCATAGCATTTCTCTACAAGACTCTCACTATAATGGCATTATCTTAATTCTATGCGCTTATTTGCGATCTAGAATCTGCACTGGCTATTCTATATACGACAGATCTTGCTGAATTTCTACTGGTTCAAATTTTAGTACATGACGCATATCTGGATTATACTTCTTAAGCAAGGAAACATGAAATATACACTATACCATAGATGGCTTATCACAATGGTTTAATCATGCATGTTACAAAATTATGTTACCTAAGCTATGCTCATCTTAGCCTACCGCAACGTAGTATTTTTGATGTTACCATAGACTTTATAACATGTTACTATAGCTTCATAGTGTTACATACGAGTAACATGTAGGAATTTTTGTTACAATAGGGTGTTAATGGATAAAAAAGTAGCATATTTTACAAACAATTAAATATATATAATTATTTGACATGAAAATTAATCAATTTTTATAATATAATTAAGCAAAAATAATAATATTAGTTAATATTGATAAAATATTTTTTATAAAAATTTTATAAACTGTATTAATTAATAATTGTTAATTTTTTATCAATAAAAAATTTAAAGACAATTAAAACTTAAAATTTATTAAAAAAATAGATGAAATTAGCCAGGCTTACAATCATGCGGGCTCAAAATTTTTGGAGAAGCGGTAAAATTTTAGACAAATTAACTTATCTCCCTCTAATTTCATTCTCCCTTATTCTCCCTCGTTCTCTCACTCTCTCTCTCCCATTCGCTATTTGGTCTCGAGCTAGGGTTTCTAATTGGGGGTAACATTTTGGAGAAGCTGGTCACATTTTGGAGAAGCGGGTCACATATTTGAGCTAGGGTTTCTAATTGGGGGTTTCTAATTGGATTTCGAGCTAGGGTCAAATCAGCTTGCGGTTCAACATTAAGGTACTACATCTCTCTCTCTGATTTTGTGTGTATATATATATATCTCTCCCTCTATTTCTGTTAGTTTCTTTTCCAATTTGTTACATGCGTGTTTTTGTGTATTTTATAATGTATGTTATATGCATGTTTTTGTGTATGTTTAATTGGAATTGGGGTTTTTATTTATGTAGATCTGTAAGTGTGATTTTTGTATTAAATTTGTTTCTCGATATTTGCTTTTTATCCGGTTGATTTTCATGTTAGGCTTTAGTTATAACTTACTTGTAAATCATCGTAGTCAAGTGGATATAATTGATTGTGTAAGTAGATATATGTTGTCTCTATAATGCAATTATTTACAAGTATTTATATTTATGTTAAATTGACCTTTATTCCTGAGAGTTTCAACCCTTTACGAGTATTTACATTTTTGTTAAACAACATCAACTGTCACAGTTCGGTAGGTAGGAGGAGTGGGATAATACAAAAATGGGTGTATGCACATGTACATTAATGGCCATATAACCTGGATTCGATACATATAATCTAATATGGATTTACGATTTCAGTGCTGCGTTGTTATGCTGTGTTGTTATTAATACGTATAATCTATAATATGGGTTTAGGATTTCACTTATGCGTTGTTATTAGTACGTATATCTAATATGGGTTTAGGGTTTCACGGTTGTGTCATTATTAGTACGTACAACCAATGAAAAGGTGAACATAAAATATAACCTCGGTCTGCTTAGGGCTTCACTACTGCGTTGTGTTATTAGAACGTATAACCAATATGGGTGTATGGTTTCATGACTATGTTGTTTTATTTTCGGAATATAATAATATTGTCCTGATTTTTGTAGTGATGGACGATGATCTCAGTCACTGGATAACCCTTCCAAAATACAGTACACCTTACATTAAGGGGATAAAGGATTTTCTAGAAAATGCAATTCCCAAATTGTTCTAGTAGGCGATGAAATGTTGTGCCCTTGCAAGAATTGTAGAAATGGAAAGTGGCATACTCAAGATCTTATTTATGATCATCTTATTTACCACGACCCTTGTCCATTGTATGTGAATTGGATTTGTGAGGTTTCGAGCAAAGATCATAGGATAGTATTGAACGGGCAGAAAATATGGGTTTTGAAGATTAAATTACCTTCGGGGATAATTTGGATGAGATGTTCCATGGTACTAATGATACTACTGGACCGAATGATGATGCCAAAATAATTTATGGCCATCTTGAAGAGGGAAAGCATCCCTTATATCCGGGCTGCAAAAAAATTTCCCGATTAAGTTTTATCATTATGATGTACTCTTTAAAGTGCATTCATGGGATTTCAGAGTCGGGGTTCGGGGATATATTAGAGCTGATAAAAGATGCTTTTCCAGAATCACACATTCCTTTGTCTTTTAATGTGGCAAAGAATGTTATTAAAGATTTAGGGCTCGATTATCAAAGGATACAAGCCTGCCCCAATAATTGTATGTTGTTTTCGGCTGAAAATGAAAAAGAAGAAAATTGTAAAACTTGCGGTGCTTCAGGGTAGGTCGTAGTGGAAAAAAAGGAAGCGGGGACAATAATGAGAAGAAGTTAATTCACAAGGTCCCGGCAAATGTGATGCGCTACTTTCCATTCAAAAAAGGTTGTAACGCATGTTTATGTGCAAAGAGTTATCAAAACTGATGTTATGGCATGCAAAAGGTCGAAAAAGGATGGCAAACTTCGACATCCCACTGAGGCAGAGGATTGGAACGCATTGGATGCTCGTTATCCTCAATTTTCGTCCGAGAATAGAAACATCAGATTGGGCCTAGCCGCTGATAGTTTCAATCCTTTTCGTACTATGACTTAGGTTTCAATCCTTTTCGTACCATGAACATAAGTCATAGTACTTGGCCAATTATTTTGGTTAACTACAACCTTCCCCCTGGCTGTGTATGAAGCAGGAGAATCTAATATAGATGTCTTCATGCAACCTTTAATTGCTGAAGTGAATGAGTTATGGGAAGTAGGCATTGAGATTTATGATGCTCTGACCATACTTTCAACTTACGCGTTCCTTTCCTTTGGACAATCAGCGATTTTCCTTTGGAGCACAAAAGGAAAACTAGCTTGTCCAGTTTGCAATTATGAAACATCCTCTATGTACCTAAAACGTAGTTGAAAAATGTGTTACATGGAACATAGGAGATTTCTTGATCCCGAACACCCATGGAGTCTTGGTAAAAGAAAAATTAATGGTCAAATTAAATTGAGAGGTTATCCTGAGATTCTACCTGGAACAGACATTGAAGAATTATTGGCAGGATTTATAAATAATTTTGGGGGGAAGAAACCAGAGAAAAAAAGAAAGCGCCAAAAAAATAATATTAAGTCGAATTCGCCTTTCAAGAAAAAATAAATATTCTCTGATCTGCCTTACTAGAAGCACAGTGTTTCTCGACATAACCTTGATGTTATGCACATCGAGAAGAATGTGTGTGATAAAGTACTTGGCACATTGCTCAATATTGCGGGAATAACGAAAGACCATATAGAAGCTTATCTAGATTTGCAAGAACTTGGCATCAGAAGAACATCTCTCTGATTAATCAAGCAAGATGCATGACTCCTTATCAATTGTTCAAGAACAAGAAGCCAACTCTAAACTTTCTTCATGTCTTTGGCTGTAAATGCTATATTTTGAGAAATCAAACTGATCAAAATGGGAAGTTTGATGCTAAAGCAGATGAAGGAATTTATGTTGGATATGCTGTTGGTAAAGCATATAGAGTCTACAATCTAAGAACCAACATTGTTGTGGAATCTATACATGTTGTATTTGATGATAAAAAGATTGAAGGACTGAGAGATGGAGATTACCATGAGAGTCTCAAATTCGACAATGTTGAGATGGTCAGTGATGGAAGTGATGATGAAAGTGATCAAGAAACAGTGTCTAAGGATAATGCAGACAAATCTACCACCAATGAAGCACAAAACTCAACATCCGTCGAGTTGCAAAATGATTCATCCGTCGGAAGGCAATCTGTGTTATCCGTCGGTAGACAACCTGCCTCATCCGTCGGTACTCAAAATTCACCATCCGTCGGGTTATCAAAAGGAGCAGGAAGTCAAGGCAGATCACCCATAGAAAGTACCCCTTTCTCAAATCAAAGATCCACAAACTCAGGGGGAGTTTCTAACAATCAAAACTCAATCACACATCAGGACAACATTGAGGTCTCTTCATCTAGAGCTAATCTACCTCAACCAAGGAAATGGATAAAAGATCACCCCTTTGAACTGATTATTGGTGATATTTCTTCTAGAGTTCAAACCAGGAGAGCAACTCAAGAAGAATGTCTATACAACAGCTTTCTGTCAAAGGAAGAACCAAAGAAGGTAGAAGAAGCCTTGTTAGATCCTGATTGGATTTTAGCTATGCAGGCGGAGCTAAACCAATTTGAAAGGAATAAAGTATAGAAGCTAGTACCCAAGCCCAAAGGAAAGAATCCAATAGACACCAAATGGGTATTCAGAAACAAGATGGATGAAAATGGCATAGTAGTAAGGAACAAAGCCAGATTGGTTGCTAAAGGCTATTTCCAGCAAGAAGGAATAGATTTTGATGAAACATTTGCTCCTGTTGCAAGACTTGAAGCCATCAGAATCTTCTTAGCCTATGCAGCCCATGCCAATTTCAAGGTTTATCAAATGGATGTCAAAAGTGCCTTTCTGAATGGAGATTTGGAGGAAGAAGTGTATGTTAGTCAACCTCCTGGCTTTGAAGATCCAAATTTTCCAGAATATGTCTATTATCTACTGAAAGCACTTTATGGACTGAAGCAAACACCTAGATCCTGGTATGACACTTTATTAAAGTTTCTTTTAGAAAATCACTTCACAAGAGGTACTGTAGATAAAACTTTATTTTTCAGAAATGTTAATGGCTCTAGCATACTTGTTCAAATTTATGTAGATGATATTATTTTTGGCTCTACAGATGAGAAACTTTGTAAAATGTTTTCCAAACTAATGCAAAGTAAGTATGAAATGAGTATGATGGGAGAACTAACTGAAAGAAATATGTCCTAAGTCCAATCATGTATTAGGATTTAGGAATAACTTCCTGTGTAATCTGTTTTGATTTCATTGATATTAATAAAAGACTTGTTTTGATTTTATTATGGGCTTTATCTATTTAAGTGTTTAAATAAGATATACCATAGTTTAGAGTAAAGCTTTTTATGGATTATGATGAGATCATAATAGTGAGACCTAAAAGATGATAACTATAAACTTAAATAGTTCCTGGTCGTAGGATTACTAACTGGTAATTAATAATCCGCAGAGATCGGTACATACTATGCTTGCTTCATTATGAAGGATGTCTGTTCTCATAGACATTTGTGTGGTGACACTATAGCTAGTATGTAGGTGCTTATTATAGAATAAGTTCACTGAACATGACTCGCACAGCTGAACAACTGATGGAGTTCACTCACGTGTCAGAAGTTGTTCATATAGTGATAGTTGTACAAGTATCCTTAGACTTGAGGTCATCATAGTCATCTTGTGTACACTGAACTATGCTTTGGTTTAGTTCTTAGTCTCCAGGGACAATTATTAGGGCTCTACTGGGTATAGGAATTTGTACATGAAGATAGTGTATGATCAATAAAGGATCTACCCCTTCCAGTGAAGAAAGCGAATGTTCAAGGCTGATCCACTTATGCTAGTTCAGGAATCTCTGGCCAGAGTAAATGAAATTAGAAAGGAGTTTCTGATTTGCATAGAACTAAGCATAAGTAAATGGTAAGCAAATGATTAAATTAGATAGGCTTGACACGAGATCCATGCCTTGTATTTAATCGGGACATTGTAGGGTAGAAGAAGTTTATTGTACGGTAACTATTTACTGAATAGGTTCTTGGTATTCTAAGCAGTGAATTCGTATTATCCGGATAGTCGTGATATGCTGAGAAGTATCCCTCACGATGTAGAATAAATGTGATTAATTAATTAATCATATTCAATAAATTAGAGAATTTATATAAATAATAATAAAATAGTTTTATTATTATTTATTTCTACTACCGGCTTAATATTGAACCTACAGGGTCACACCATAAAAAGAGAATGATTTAATGGTGTAGGAATTAATTAATAATGGCTAATAATTATTTATTTATGAAATAAATAATTAATTACCAAATTTAATAATTGATTAAATGAGATTTAATTGATTATAAATTAATTAAGAAAAGTTCTTAATATTATTAATTAAGGATTTAATTTTTGGAAATTAAATCAAGAGAGAGAATTATTTCTAAAGTGTTTAGAAAAAGGATTAATAATTAAAAGGTGTTTTAATTATTAATGAGAATAATAAATGGGATAATAATAATAATATTTATGGGAAAATTTCAGCTGCAAATTTTGCCTATAAATATACTATTATAAACCCTATTTTTATTATTGAACCCCAAAATTTTTATAAAACCTAATTCTCTCCACCTCATCCTCCTCCTTAACGTCGTTTTCTTGGTGGATACCGGTGGAGTGCTTCACGTTTGAGGAGCAGCTGCTAAGAATCTCCGATCGTTGCTCTTGGATCGCATATTAAAGGTTAGTAAACGATCCCTATGTTTTTACCATGATTTATATGCTTTTATTTGGATTTTATATGTGTGAAAGTGTTTTACCATGCCTCCGCTGCGATTAAAATCCAACAATGATATCAGAGCTTAGGTTGTATGCATATAGATCTGTGGTAAAAATTTCAGAATTTTATGTGCTTGTATGAATTAATTATGATTTTTACAAGTTATATCATGGATTAATTTTGTCTGATGAGAAATCGTTTCTTAGAATAATTTTGAATGTTGATCTGGGTTCTACAAGTGTTGTAGATCGTCTGGGTATTTTTTTCATAATTTTATGATGTATAAATTTTTTATTATGAATTTTTGAAGTTCTTGCAATTAAATTCGTAATTAAATAAGTATATATATATGTATATTCAGTTGTATATATATATCTGCTATATATATCTGCTGTTGCATAATCTGTGCTGCACGGAAAGAAAGAGTACAGATGAGTTGACAGGGACGGTGGCACGTTGTTCGAGGAGAGAAAAAACGGCGACTGACTGAAAAAGGAGGGAGGACCGCGCGTCGACCACGCGCGCGTGGGGTTCACGCACTGGCGGGCCACGCGCGGCGCGTGGTAAACACACGCTGATGACGTTAGCATAGGTGTTAGGGCGCGTGGGGCGCGTGAAGCGCGTGGTTGGTTGTCAGACACGCGCTGTCAGACGCGTGTGCGCGTTGCCGCGCGTGAGGGAATATGTTTCGGCTCGTGCGGGCGCGTGGCAGCTCAGATTTGGGCGATTTTGGTGCCGTTGGATTCGTCTTTTCGAGACGCTTCTAATGGTATATTATATGATATTTTATGAAATTGTTTCGAACTATTTATAGCTAACTGAAGTGTTTCTAAGCTATTTTTAACTGTTTTAATTGCTTTTAAATGCTTCATGTAATACATAGAGATGTATAATGCTTAGACTAATGTGCTAGATGATATAACATGCCTACCTTGATGTTTATTCATGTTTATATATGTGATATATGCTTAGTTTATCATGCGATGATAGATTTAGGTGAACTTAAATGAACATAAGGCGTTTGTTAGACAACCTAGTATAGTGAAATTGTTTCATAACCTTAATAATAATATTATGAATACAATCATGAGATTCTTGTGTTTATGAAACACGTAATTGAATATGAATTTTCGATATGAGAGAAAGGATGATTCTGTCAACAACAGATTTCTATCTGTAAGAAAGGGTTATTAAGTGACGCCTCTTGACAATGCTCCACCCGATCTGGGAATCATCTTATTATTGATTATTGATTTGAAATATTTAATTTAAAAGGAAGAATCTCTTTATAATATGATTATGATTGTAACGTAATATAATCCCTCTAAAATTAAATAATATCAAGTAGTAATTGGCCAATGACACAACGGGCTTGTGTCGGTCATAGCCTTCCAACATGATTGAAAGTAGTTCTTATTTTTAAATCATTGTCGTTTCGTGCCACAGCCGAGGGCTTTGATTTTGAAATAAGAAATACTTGTCTATTACATAGAGATGTGTACATTGAATAAGAATCTAAAGGTCGTTACGTGCCACAGCCGTGGGCCTTTGGGGACTGATTCAATTGTACGGAATGTTGGGTTAGACTTGACTTAGAATATTGAGTTTGTCGTGCCACAGCCGTGACTCAATTATTCAAGAGGCTAAAGTTTGATTAGGGAATAACATGAGATGTAATTGATAAGAGTTGTCTTCCTATTGAACATTACATGGCGTTTCGTGTCACAGCCGGGGTTGTGTAATGGAATGTAGGATCCCTTTTCCCACTAGCATTATGAATGCTTAATTTTTCACGTAGGGGGTTGAATAAATTAGGTAAACTAGTGGGAGCCACTTATGAATAAAGACCTGATTCATATAGTGTTTTAAAATGAAATCGAATATTTGCTAAGTGTTGTTATGTGTTTATCATTTACAGAATTACAATATACATTATGTCTTCTGCACTATCACTCAGGAGCATACTAGATGCTCACAAGTTGACTGGTCCTAATTATGCTGACTGGCTTCGAAACTTGAGAATTGTTCTCAGGATTGAGAAGCTGGAATACGTGATTGACTCACCTAAGCCTACTGAACCTGCTAGCGATGCGCATAATGATGAACATGTTGTGTATCATAAGTGGATAGATGATGCAAATGTTGCTCAATGCATCATGCTAGCTTCCATGAACATTGAGTTACAGAAGCAAGATGAGCATATGGATGCTCACACTATCCTCATGCATCTACAAGAGTTGTATGATGTGGCAGGGAGGACAGCTCGATATGAGATATCGAAGGAGCTGTTCGGTTGTAGGATGTCTGAGGGATCATCTGTGAATGACCATGTACTTAAGATGATCAATTTGATTGAACGTCTTGGACAACTTGGTTTTGCCATGGATGGGGAGCTGAGCCAAGACTTGGTCTTACAATCGCTTTCGAGTTCGTTTTCGCAGTTTGTTGTGAACTTTCACATGAATAAGTTGGATGTCAGCCTGCCTGAACTCCACAACATGTTGAAGACTGCGGAATCGAATTTTCCCCCTAAGAAGAGTTCTGTTCTTCTAATTGGTGAAGGTTCCAATCCTAATAAAAGGAAGAGGAACTCTTCCAAGAAGAAGAAAGTAGGTGAAGAAAAGCCGGTTCCACCAAAAGCTGAAGACCCCAAGAGCAAAGTTGTTTGCTTTCACTGTAACAAGGTGGGGCACTGGAAGAGGAACTGCAAGGTTTACCTTGCAGAATTGAAGAAGAAGAAGGGTAGTGAGACTACCGCTTCTGATTCACGTATGTTCATGATAGAAGTGAATATGTCATTAAATCAAATTTCTACTTGGGTATTAGATACCGCCTGTGGTTCTCATATCTGTAATTTATTGCAGGGACTAAGGAGAAGTAGGACTCTTGAGGAAGAGGAGGTGATTCTACTGATGGGAAATGGAGCAAGAGTTGCTGCTGAAGATGTAGAATCATTTCATTTACATATGCCTACGGGCAAGACTATTGTTTTTTTAAAATAATTGTTATTTTGTTCCCTCGATTGTGAGGAATATTATTCCCATGTTAGACTTGGCTGGATTTTCATTTATTATTGAGAATAATGAATGTTCTATTCTTAGAGATAATATTCTTTATGGACGTGGTGCTTTAAATAATGGTCTGTATATATGTGACATAATTTACTTCAGATTGAACAAACTAATAAAAGAAAAGGGATGATGAAAATCTCACTTTATAGTGGCACTACAGTCTCCATTTAGTAGACATGGAGAGAGGACTGCAAATTTGCTAGGAATGGTACACACAGATGTATGTGGACCAATGTCTAAGCAAGCCATGGGTGGATTTTCATACTTCATTACTTTCATAGATGATAGATCTAGATTCGGATATGTGTTTGATGAAACACAAGTCTGAAGCCTTTGAAAAGTTCAAAGAGTATAAGTATGAAGTGGAGAAACAACCAAACATAGTATTATAACCCTTCGATTAGATCGAGGTGTTGAATACTTGAATGGAGAGTTTCTGGATTATCTCAAAGTAAATGGTATAGTCTCCCAGTAGACGCCTCCAGATTGGTATCTGAAACGAGAAATCGAACTTTGTTAGACATAGTTCGGTCCTTGATGAGCTATGCAAATCTTCCAGTATTCCTATGGGGTTATGCATTGGAAACCTCAGCATATTTACTGAATAAGGTGACTTCCAAATCTGTTCCTCAAACTTCGTATGAGATATGGAAATAAAGGGAAACCGAGTCTTAAACACGTTAAGATTTGGGGATGTCCAGCTTATGTCAAGAAAGTTGACCCAGATAAGCTGGAATATCGATCCGTAAAATGTAATTTTGTGGGATATCCTAAAGAGACTTTAGGGTATTACTTTTACACCGATCATCGGGTGTTTGTCTCCAGACATGCTACCTTCTTAGAAAAGGAGTTTATCCTTGAAGGAAACAGTGGGAGCAAAATTTGAACTTGATGAAGTTCAAGAAGCACAAACTACTACGGATCAAGTGGAAACACCTGTTCTGACTGAACAACCTTTTATGGAACATCCCATTCATAGAACAGGGAAAGTGTCTCGCCAACCTGAGAGGTAATATGGCCTTGTCTTTAAGAATGACAATGAGTTGTCGATCATTGATGATGATGACCCTGTGACCTATAATGAGGCTATGAGTAGTGTTGACTCAGAGAAATGGCATAGTGCCATGAAATCCGGAATGAAATCTATGTATACGGGATACAAAAGAATGATTAGAGCAGATGGCCAGGTGGAGACCTTTAAGGCCAGGTTTTTGGGAAAATGATTCAAACAAAGGCAATGGATTGACTTTGATGAAACCTTTTACCTGTAGCCCTGTTAAAATCGGTTCGGATTTTGCTTGCGATTACTGCTTACTACGACTATGATATCTGGCAAATAGCCAGATGGTTTTCTTTCCAAGAGAAATGAAAACATAGTGTGTAAGCTGCTGCGAACCATATGCGGTTTAAAGCAAGCTTCTCGTAGATGGAACATCCATTTTGATGAGACAATCAAAGAGTTTGATTTTATCAAAAATGTATATGAACCATGCATCTACAAAAGGGTTAGTGGGAGCGCGGTAACATTTCTTGTATTGTATTGAAATAAAGTTGACACACATAACAACATAGCAGACCCACTCACAAAGCTACTTTCTGAAAGTCACTTTGATCGTCATAAAGACTAGATGGGTATTAGATACCAGAGTGATTGGCTTTAGTACAAGTGGGAGATTGAAAGGAATATGTCCTAAGTCCAATCATGTATTAGGATTTAGGAATAACTTCATGTGTAATCTGTTTTGATTTCATTGATATTAATAAAAGACTTGTTTTGATTTTATTACGGGCTTTATCTATTTAGGTGTTTAAATAAGATATACCATAGTTTAGAGTAAAGCTTTTTATGGATTATGATGAGATCATAATAGTGAGACCTCAAAGATGATAACTCTAAACTTAAATAGTTCCTGGTCGTAGGATTACTAACTGGTAATTAATAATCCGCAGAGATCGGTACATACTATGCTTGCTTCATTATGAAGGATGTCTGTTCTCATAGACATTTGTGTGGTGACACTATAGCTAGTATGTAGGTGCTAATTATAGAATAAGTTCACTGAACATGACTCGCACAACTGAACAACTGATGGAGTTCACTCACGTGTCAGCAGTTGTTCACATAGTGATAGTTGTACAAGTATCCTTAGACTTGAGGTCATCATAGTCATCTTGTGTACACTGAACTATGCTTTGGTTTAGTTCTTAGTCTCCAGGGACAATTATTAGGGCTCTACTGGGTATAGGAATTTGTACACGAAGATAGTGTATGATCAATAAAGGATCTACCCCTTCCAGTGAAGGAAGTGAATGTTCAATGTAATAACCCCAATTTTTGGAATTTTTTTGAAACACGGATGAATAGTAACTTTTGCTGATGATGCTGATTAAGAAAAATTATCAGACCACGCTATATAGGAGTACTGTTATGGAAATTCTAAGATCGTATTAGTATTCCATAAAGTAAATAAGTGTATGTAAAGATCGTCAGAATCCAATTCCGAACACTTTGATTTTTCTCGAAAATCCACCAGATACCGAAAGAATTGAGTATAAGGTAACATGATTAAAGAGATTTAAATTCAAGGATTATAAGAGAGGATTATAAAAAGGAATATAATGTATTGAGAAAGGTTAAGGGAACCCAAGTAATAAGATCCCGGGTATGATCCCTCAAACGATCAACGAGAAAGAGAGTTAAGCGAACCGTAAAACAAATATACGTCCAAGGGGCAAGCAAATGCAAGTAACATGAGAAGGAAGCTTCTAATATAAGCTAAAACATGTGGTTAGAAGCAAGGTGACATCATCACACCACAAGAATGAGACATGTGGCAAAGTAGTGATGCAAGCAATGACATAAGCAAGTGAAAACAAGATATTTAGCCAATAATTAACCACAACCATGCATTCTTTGCACAAATATCAAGGCAAGACAAGCAAGCAAAAGCTCTCCCCCATTTCTTTCTTCTTCCATTCGGCCTTTTCAAGAAATGAAGAAATAGATTTTCAAAACTCAAGTTCTAGGCCATGGAAAATTACAAGGTTTGTTTCCTTGGATCCTATATTTCATAACTTAGTTATACCATGAGTTTAAGATCAAGATTCCATGGTTTGCATAGCTAATCCACTCATCAAAGATGATGATGAATAGTAGTGAATAGTAACTTACTTTGATTTTCTTGATTTTCATGAAAGCTTAAGGTTGATTAAGCATAGATCAAGGTTCCTAGAGGCTTGTTAGTGACTACCCACTCTCCAAGGAAGGTATAAACTCTTGAACCCTTAGTTTTAAGTTTGGTTTGTTTGGATGATAATAGTGCTTAGATGAATGGGTTTAGTTTGATGTTGATGGATGTTGGATTGTTGTTGAATTGGTGATGATTTGGTGTAGTTTAAACTTTGGAAATCGTTAGGTTATAGCCGTCGTAATGCCCGATTTTCTATAAACTGTTTTGTGATTAACTGTTGGACCCAAAAACCCACTTCTATAAACTAACCACTTCCATGCTTAGATAGGTTATGTTTCAAGCTTCGTTTTGATATGTGGTTTGCTTGAATCCGATGTACGGTTTAGGAGAAACGACCGTTTTAAGTAACGGTGTTTCGCGAATGAACCTTTACCCCTCGCCTTACTTTGAAACCTTGGTTAAGGCCCTTAAATGACTAATTGGAGCATGAAACATTTATGTAGAGTGTGTTAGGCAGTTGATAAGACACTCGCGAAAGAATCGCCTTAAAACTCGTAATGGTTAAATTATTAAAAATGGTGGAGCCGAGGGTACCCGAGTGACTTAAGCAAATCAGTGAGCGCAAAACAAGCGTTAGAGTCTAAGTTAGTTATAGTATAGATTTACAAGTGATTTTGGTTTAATTCCAACTTACTTGTTGTTTATAGGTTATCAGACTCGTCCCGAGCCTTTCTCACCCCCAAGTCGCTCAGGCAAGTATTCTATCCGTTATACTGTTGTTGTGATGTATACACTTGTATATGCATTATCTTGCGATAGATGCATGTTGGTTATTTAGCAAATTCTTGCGATATATTGTAGCATGTGATATGGTATATATGCATGCCTGTTTCATATTCTTGAAATATATATCTGTTGGTTCAGTTGATAATACCTATGCTAGAGGATAGCGGTATCTTGCATATACCCTTAGTATAGGGACCCAAAGGTGAAAATATTTTCAAAAACCGGGAGTCGAGGATCCCGAGTAGATTTTATATATATGGATATGGATATTTATATATATATATATTTATATATATGTATGGTTATAGTTTTCTAAACTATTAATCGAATAAGGTTTATTCGATAACTTGAAACTTTATTTTATTATTAAATATTATTTCGAATATTATTCGAAGGCGTATGACTCCTTTTATTATTTATTGAATATTATTTGAATATTCATTCGAGGGCTTATGACTCAGTTTATATTATTTAATGAATATTATTTGAATATTCATTTGAGGATGTATGACTCCTTTATTTTATTTAATGAATATTATTTATAATATTCATTCGAGGTATTATGACTCAGCTTATTTTATTTATTGAATATTATTTGAATATTCATTTGAGGATCTATGACTCCGATTATTTGCTGAGATATATTCTTTATTTTATTAAAGAATAAGGTGTAAATAATCAAACTTATTTTCGATTATTCAAATAAAGATAATACTTTCATATAAGTATATCTTTGGTTATTTAATACTCGTTTCAAGTATAAATTTTAATACTTCTACTTCAATTATTTTTTTTATAAAGATTATTCTTTATGGGAATATTATTTAATTAATAATATTCAGATATTTTCTAATATTCTGGGGACTGATTTACTTCATTAAATCAGCTTTACTCCAAACACTCTTTAAAGTGTTTTCGAGTCTTCAAAATGATTTTTAAAGTCAGAGCGGATCCCAAAACTCATTTTTATATTTAAGATCTTCCTTTTTAAGGGGATTTAAATACTCGCTCAAAACCTGGGGAATCCGGCTCTGTGGTGTATTTTATATTCGCAACGAGGTTGCAGTTTTGGTAAATGAATTGATTACTTGCCCAACGTTTGGGAAGTAAGCCCATCTCATTGAGTCGGCATAAGCGACAGGCCGGGGTACGGTCTATTATTGTGTAAGTGGCTGGGTGGCAGTCCATCAACGCGTGAGGGGCCGGGGTACGGTCTAGCGCGAGGTCCTAATGCGGCCAGGGTGATGACCGGTGAGGAATTCATCCATCTACAGTAGAAAAGGTTACTTATTGGTATCTTTGCCTGATCAGCGAGATATCGGGTTTATGCCAAAATTCTTTTCCTTTCCAAAATTCATTGGATGTTTCAAACTCTGTCCATACTTTGCATAACAGAGGTTCCAGGAAATGTTTAAAGGGATATATATATGTGGATATATATATATATCGGGGCTAAATAAAGTATCTCATAACTTTTTCATTCAATAATATTTCAAAGATTGAATCTATTCAAGTCTTATCTTGTGGTCTCATCAGTGGGATGAACTTTTGAAACTGATTATAACTTGAACGGTGGTAGTTCAAGTAGTATTGGGAAAGATATAAGTATATTGGGGTATTTGGTAACCTCATCTTTTAAACTTATATCTAATTAATAATTGTCTTATGAATGACAAAGATTTTCAGAAAAACGTTGAGACAAGGTTAGATATATGAGATCACCTTGCAACGATATTTTTTTTATACAGTTATACACTGGGACTTTGTGTATATTATGCATGGAAGAGGACTTCCAATATTTTGAAAAGTATATATGTATATATACTGAATATTTTGCGACTTCATCGCATTAAGATATCAAACTTGGTTCATTTCTTTTGACCAAGACTTTCATGAGTACTATGAGAATGCTCATATATTATAAATTATTATACATATTATTTCGGTGGGCTTGCTGCTCACCCTTGCTTTCTTCTTTCATCACACAACATCAGATAGACAAGATGAACAGGACCAAGCTCCTAATTCGCGAGCTGATAGGAAACGTTCCGCAGTTTTCTAGAAGCACTTATGCCGCCATAGCTGAGGTAGGAACTACCAATAGGCTAGGCTTTCAACTTTTGATGTATCAGATTATGTATATTTATGAATTGTAATAATGGCAAAGAAAATGTAAATTTATTCAGAAAACCTTTTAAGGTGTATTGGCAGATAATTGTGGAATAAAATGACTTGTGATTATTTTTGGATGTTCATCTCTGAGACTATAACGTGTGGTGTGTGTGTTTATTGTGGGGTCACAGTACAGAGTAGTTGATTAATTATTAAGATTGGGTGTTATTAAGGGAAATGGAACTCGTGACAACCCGGATCCCCGACCCCGGATTTGGGGGTGTTACAGAAATGGTATCAGAGCTAAGCGTTATAAACCTCAGAGGTGATGTGACGTTAAGATAATAAGTTCACAAAGATAATAAGAACTCTTGCCAAGTTCATAGTCGGGCTACCTAACGTAGTACTGACAGTTAAAACCCTTATGGGAACCCTTATAAATATCGTGATAGGAGCGTAGTTCGTTATCGTATATGGTAGCGGGACTCCGAACCCGGAGGTTGAGGAGCAACAGCGCGATGATGTTTTATTACTAATTGGAGATCGGATTGTGGATCCGATAGAGTGTCCTAATGCAGGACCGGATGATGTTGATATTGAGGATATAGCGGTTGAGGATGTTGTCCTAGAAGGGATAGTTGTTGAGGAGGATCCCATGGAGGATCCTGACAAAATTGGATAAAGGACCACTGATGAATTGATGACCATGGTTAGGTCGACTACCAGAGGTAGGATTGGCCGGTCACTACCGGAGGTTCGTTCAAGTTTGTAAAGATAGTAACCCCTTTAACGCGGCTTACTCGTAAGACTGAGAAGTTCGAATGGACAGAGAAATGCGAGAACAGCTTTCAAGAACTGAAGCAGAGGTTGGTGATGGCCCTTATGCTGGCATTGTCGGATGGAAAAAGAGATTTTGTGAAGTATAGTGATGCTTCGCACAAGGAATTAGGGTGCTTCTTATATAGCACAGCAAGATAATCGCGTCTGCGTCAAGACAATTAAGGGAATTTAAAATTCGATATCCCCACCCATGAGCTTGGGCTCGTGGCAATAGTTTTACCCTAAAGATTGGAGGCACTACTTGTATGGAGAGAAGTGCGAGAATTACCTAAGCCATAAGTGCTCTAGTACATTTTCATGTAGAAAGAGCTCAACATACGTCAGAGGAGGCGGTTAGAGCTAATCAAGAATTATGATTGGGAGATTCTTTATCATTCGGGGAAAGCCAATGTGGTGGCTGATGCCCTTAGTAAAAAGGATAGACCCAAGATGATAATGTCTTTGGGATAGTTTATAAGAGATTTTGAGAAAATGGAAATAGAAGTGAAGGTAACCGGAGCCGGTACCGAAAAGCTGTTTGAGATTGCAATACAGACCAAATTTTTGGAAAAGAACATATTGTGCCAGAAAAAGTGATGAATGAAGGCAGAGAGTCAATGACTGGAGAAGAGATCCACATCGAGAAAGATGATAAGGGGATAGTGAGGTGTTCCTACAGAAATTGGGTTCCAAAAGTTCAAGAGCTTAAGGATGAGAACTTAGATGAGAGCCATAGTTTGAGGAATAAGATTTAGGGCAAACCCTGAATGTGATAGTCAGGGAGGTTGCCATCAAGAAAGAAAGAACCCATAACATAATAGAGTGGAAAACAAGGTTTTTAATGTATAAGATAACCCCGATTATGGGAGAAGGTTGAAACATTTCATACTAAGGAAACAAAAAGTCGAGTAAGGAAAGGAGACCCGAGATGGTACTCCTATACGACAATTTATGGACCAGTCTAGACAAAACTTAGACTATTATCCCCAACCACCACCCTGAGGAAACAATGCGGTGAGAAATTCTTTCAGGACCTTTAAGTCGCTAAGCTCTCAGAGTTCCAAGGAACAAGCTGACCCAGTCGAGGCAAGAGCCTGGCTAAAGGAAATATAAGAATCATTTGAGATTCTAAATGATTGACGAATCTCAAAAGACTGTTTTTATCACTTACCCTCCTAAGAGAGAGACCACCCGCTGGTGAAAGACCAAGAAAGGCACGGAGCCAGAGGTTAGAATAAACTGATTTAAGTTCAGTCAATTGTTTCGGGAAAGTAATTCCCCAAAGATAAGGAGATAGTGTAAAAGCTTTAGAGCCAGAACAAAGGCGGACGAGTATGATGAATTATGAATCTAAGTTGTAAAAGTTGTCAAGATTCGTTCTAAGGACACGAATCCAGAATGACGGGATGTTTGAAATCAATGCTTATGTTGTGTTGGTTCATGAAATAATGATAAGAGAAAGGAATATAACGGCAATAGAGTTTGAGGAATGATAAGGGAGTTGGGTATGAGGAAACCCTAAAGACTCGTAGAAATAGAAATAGAAGAGTATGTAATCGTCAGGATGAGGGTGATTCACCATGAGTTAAAATTGATGGTTGAGGGCATAAGAGATACACATAGTTTATCCCCTGTAAGTTGGGAGGATTCGAGGAAACCTTGAGATAATTCGAAGGATAAATAATGAGACGCGGATAGACTAAGGGGATAAGAAAGTAAGAAATTAAGAAAATTGGATGAAGGAAGTGACCTTCAAGAATGTGAAGTGTAAGACCGGTGGCTTGTTACCCAAAAAGGGAGACGCCAGGTATGGGAGGTATCCCAACATTGAGGTGACTGTTGAGGTAAACAACAAAAGTAAATAAGGAATTATTAAGAAGAAGTTCACGTTGAACATGACCAATATCTTCCAGAACATCCATGTTATCATTACCAAATTAGGCAAGAAAAGCGGATAACCGTTGTTATCTTTTGGAGGCCATATTGATTGACCTCATTTTGAATACAGATGTTATTGTGAAACTAGGCATATATTATCGAGGTGGGAATGATTGAATAAGACACCCTTATCAGGGGTATATGACTTGATTTATCCATGGAAGGATGCATGTACCTTTTTAAAGATGGAATTAAGGATAGAACATCGGTAACTTAAAATGAATCCTAGGGGAATGCATAAAGGTTGGCATTTCACCCTTAATAGGGATAGTATGAAATTTGACAGTATGAATTGGAAAGGATTAAGGTAATAACAACCTTTAAAGAATCAGTGGAGAAATTTTTTTTCAAAAGTATATAGACAATGATTCTAGTATTAGTATATGGAATTTTGATATGCCCTGTATCTAGGGAATACAGGAGGAACGATTCAAGGATAACCTTAGAGGTTTTACAAGGAGAAAGGTAATATTCAAAATTCTCAAGATTAGAAATGTGGATAAAGGAAATATGACGTAATTATAGTGTTGCCAAGTGGGGCACGTGTTAAACCACGAGAAAGTATGGATCGAACCAGTAATGGTCGAAATTATTCAGGGAAATTAGGACTTAAGATAAAAGATGTTCTAATTATGATTGAGAGTCAGTCATGACAGTGATTAACCTCTAAAGACTGAGGCAATAACTTATGGAAAAATGGTGATTTTTTTTTCTTATCAGATTTTAAGGAAAACATCTTCACTCAAGCAGTGATCGGAAATAGGGTAGAAAATTTGTGAAAGTGGTTAAAATGAAATTGACTGTAAGGAAATTTTACTATCAGGAAAGGCCAAAGAGGTGGCCGACACTTTAAAGGTAAGAGGATAATTATAGGCGCTTGTGCCAAAATAATACAGTGAGGATGGTTAAAACTGTGAAGGTTGTATTATGGTTTGGAAGATTGACATTCCTTCTGATGACTGTGCAATACCCAACCGTAATAGTAGTTGGTAAAGGTTTGATTCGTGTAATCGCCATGAGCGGGCTATCTATCTTAGGTGGTCCTATCTTGAGATAAGCCAGGACCATGTTTCAAAAAGGACTAGACGAACCTTTGAGTTAAGTCTTCTATTTAGGGCGTATGATTAAGAATAGTATTAACCTGCTATCGTTGCTTTGATTGAAACTCTTCTGCACTTTTATCTGCTTCATGTCATGTATGTATGTCAGGATCAGGAGTGTTCTTCATGAATCAGAAATGGTGATTATGTTACCTCCTTAGAAGGATTTGATACGACATGTATGGACTCCGTATGGTTAGCTATTAAGATTTCATGGAAAGTGAATGACGACAGTAGGTCAATAGTGGACCATAGTAAGGCAGCAATGATTCTGCGAGTAGTGAGCTGATTACAACCGTGAGAGTTGTATTGGAATGGGTGTTGAGATTGAGTACCACTAATCGGGTCGTGGTAGTGTATAAGTTATCATTGATAGACTAATTAAGTAGAGTATCTACCTGGTGAATAATTATTCTTTCTTATCAATAGAGAGTCGTATTATTATACGAGGAAGGTTGCGGTGCAAGCATAGAATTATAGTAACGATGATGTATAGAATGAGATCCCAGATTCGATTTTCGATGTCGAGGGAGTTTCAAAGGTGATTATGTATAAGCTCGAGGAAGAGTGTGGGTCCATGGAATGATGGACGGAATAGAAATATTTAGGCATGTGAAATACGATGCTATAATACTTGATGTTGATATAAATACATATATGTTTTGTTCTCCTATGACAAACCTCTATAGTTCAGAGGTAGATTCCAAGCCAGATATTTTATGGCAATAATTTTTTTCATATATACAATTCTCTTCAGTTCGTTCTTTTCTCTTCTTTTCATTTCATGTAAGCTGAGAAGAACAACCCTTCCAGAAGGGGAGGTATTGCCGAATGACTATCTATCTTTGTGATAGAAGCCTAGTAGGATACCACATATTGTTTAATTGCTTGTCAAGTACTAAAGGCTGGCCACCTTCTGTACTAACTATGCAATAGAACAAGTGTTCATGATCATAGTGATCTCTCAACAAATTCCTTTACTTCTATATGATTGATCAAACTTTAGGAAATAGAAACATCTGAAAAAGGAGTAGTAAAGTTATGGTAGTATTCAGAATGGAAGCACATTCGTGATACTAAGATTGACGTGGTTATTAAAAGGTTATAGAACGCTAACGAGCAAAAGTATAACCAGTATAATATTAGGAACGGAAGGTAGTAGCGATTACGAACTGGAAAAGAATGGGTATTAAGAAGCAAAAGCTATAATGCTAGAAGCTATAATGAGAGTCTGTGCAATAGACTTGAAAGGAATTGGAATGATCACTTAATACGGATTGAGTTATCTTACGACAATAGAACATATGTCAGTATTGAGGTATCGCCTTATGAGATCCTTGAGGGAAGACAATGTCGATCTCCCTTATGTAGGATGAAGTTGTAGAGCGCAAGATGCTCGGACCCGCAGTAGTCCAAAGGACCAAGGATATGATAGATCTAATCAGAGGACGGCTGGTAGTAGCCCAAGATGGTCATGATAAGTATGTTGATTTGACACGAAAGGATAAAGAGTATGAAATAGGGGACCTAGTAATGTTATAGGTATCCCTTGGAAAGGATTGATGAGGTTCGGAAAGAAAGGAAAGCTAAGTCTACAATTTGTTGGACCCTTGGATATATTAAGACGTTTGGGAAGTTAGCATATGAGCTAGCCCTAACCCCGAACATGTAGTAAGTTCATAGCGTGTTCCATATATCAATGTTAAGGAAGTGTAATTCGGATGCCAGACAAATAGGGGCATATGAGTGCATAGACATGCAACCAGACGTAACCTATATGGAGCAACCAGGAAGGGTTATAGAGTGAAAAGGAACAAGTGCTTAGGAGAAGGATTATCAAACTCGGCAGAGTTTGGTGGTAGAACCACAACGTGGGAAAATTTACTTGAGAGTTAGAAAGTGCAATGCTAAGAAAGTATCCCTATTCATTTTTATCTGATTCCGGGACGGAATCCTTTTAAGGAGGGGAGACTGTAATAACCCCAATTTTTGGAATTTTTTGAAACACGGATGAATAGTAACTTTTGCTGATGATGCTGATTAAGAAAAATTATCAGACCACGCTATATAGGAGTACTGTTATGGAAATTCTAAGATCGTATTAGTATTCCATAAAGTAAATAAGTGTATGTAAAGATCGTCAGAATCCAATTCCGAACACTTTGATTTTTCTCGAAAATCCACCAGATACCGAAAGAATTGAGTATAAGGTAACATGATTAAAGAGATTTAAATTCAAGGATTATAAGAGAGGATTATAAAAAGGAATATAATGTATTGAGAAAGGTTAAGGGAACCCAAGTAATAAGATCCCGGGTATGATCCCTCAAACGATCAACGAGAAAGAGAGTTAAGCGAACCGTAAAACAAATAAACGTCCAAGGGGCAAGCAAATGCAAGTAACATGAGAAGGAAGCTTCTAATATAAGCTAAAACATGTGGTTAGAAGCAAGGTGACATCATCACACCACAAGAATGAGACATGTGGCAAAGTAGTGATGCAAGCAATGACATAAGCAAGTGAAAACAAGATATTTAGCCAATAATTAACCACAACCATGCATTCTTTGCACAAATATCAAGGCAAGACAAGCAAGCAAAAGCTCTCCCCCATTTCTTTCTTCTTCCATTCGGCCTTTTCAAGAAATGAAGAAATAGATTTTCAAAACTCAAGTTCTAGGCCATGGAAAATTACAAGGTTTGTTTCCTTGGATCCTATATTTCATAACTTAGTTATACCATGAGTTTAAGATCAAGATTCCATGGTTTGCATAGCTAATCCACTCATCAAAGATGATGATGAATAGTAGTGAATAGTAACTTACTTTGATTTTCTTGATTTTCATGAAAGCTTAAGGTTGATTAAGCATAGATCAAGGTTCCTAGAGGCTTGTTAGTGACTACCCACTCTCCAAGGAAGGTATAAACTCTTGAACCCTTAGTTTTAAGTTTGGTTTGTTTGGATGATAATAGTGCTTAGATGAATGGGTTTAGTTTGATGTTGATGGATGTTGGATTGTTGTTGAATTGGTGATGATTTGGTGTAGTTTAAACTTTGGAAATCGTTAGGTTATAGCCGTCGTAATGCCCGATTTTCTATAAACTGTTTTGTGATTAACTGTTGGACCCAAAAACCCACTTCTATAAACTAACCACTTCCATGCTTAGATAGGTTATGTTTCAAGCTTCGTTTTGATATGTGGTTTGCTTGAATCCGATGTACGGTTTAGGAGAAACGACCGTTTTAAGTAACGGTGTTTCGCGAATGAACCTTTACCCCTCGCCTTACTTTGAAACCTTGGTTAAGGCCCTTAAATGACTAATTGGAGCATGAAACATTTATGTAGAGTGTGTTAGGCAGTTGATAAGACACTCGCGAAAGAATCGCCTTAAAACTCGTAATGGTTAAATTATTAAAAATGGTGGAGCCGAGGGTACCCGAGTGACTTAAGCAAATCAGTGAGCGCAAAACAAGCGTTAGAGTCTAAGTTAGTTATAGTATAGATTTACAAGTGATTTTGGTTTAATTCCAACTTACTTGTTGTTTATAGGTTATCAGACTCGTCCCGAGCCTTTCTCACCCCCAAGTCGCTCAGGCAAGTATTCTATCCGTTATACTGTTGTTGTGATGTATACACTTGTATATGCATTATCGTGCGATAGATGCATGTTGGTTATTTAGCAAATTCTTGCGATATATTGTAGCATGTGATATGGTATATATGCATGCCTGTTTCATATTCTTGAAATATATATCTGTTGGTTCAGTTGATAATACCTATGCTAGAGGATAGCGGTATCTTGCATATACCCTTAGTATAGGGACCCAAAGGTGAAAATATTTTCAAAAACCGGGAGTCGAGGATCCCGAGTAGATTTTATATATATGGATATGGATATTTATATATATATATATATTTATATATATGTATGGTTATAGTTTTCTAAACTATTAATCGAATAAGGTTTATTCGATAACTTGAAACTTTATTTTATTATTAAATATTATTTCGAATATTATTCGAAGGCGTATGACTCCTTTTATTATTTATTGAATATTATTTGAATATTCATTCGAGGGCTTATGACTCAGTTTATATTATTTAATGAATATTATTTGAATATTCATTTGAGGATGTATGACTCCTTTATTTTATTTAATGAATATTATTTATAATATTCATTCGAGGTATTATGACTCAGCTTATTTTATTTATTGAATATTATTTGAATATTCATTTGAGGATCTATGACTCCGATTATTTGCTGAGATATATTCTTTATTTTATTAAAGAATAAGGTGTAAATAATCAAACTTATTTTCGATTATTCAAATAAAGATAATACTTTCATATAAGTATATCTTTGGTTATTTAATACTCGTTTCAAGTATAAATTTTAATACTTCTACTTCAATTATTTTTTTTATAAAGATTATTCTTTATGGGAATATTATTTAATTAATAATATTCAGATATTTTCTAATATTCTGGGGACTGATTTACTTCATTAAATCAGCTTTACTCCAAACACTCTTTAAAGTGTTTTCGAGTCTTCAAAATGATTTTTAAAGTCAGAGCGGATCCCAAAACTCATTTTTATATTTAAGATCTTCCTTTTTAAGGGGATTTAAATACTCGCTCAAAACCTGGGGAATCCGGCTCTGTGGTGTATTTTATATTCGCAACGAGGTTGCAGTTTTGGTAAATGAATTGATTACTTGCCCAACGTTCGGGAAGTAAGCCCATCTCATTGAGTCGGCATAAGCGACAGGCCGGGGTACGGTCTATTATTGTGTAAGTGGCTGGGTGGCAGTCCATCAACGCGTGAGGGGCCGGGGTACGGTCTAGCGCGAGGTCCTAATGCGGCCAGGGTGATGACCGGTGAAGAATTCATCCATCTACAGTAGAAAAGGTTACTTATTGGTATCTTTGCCTGATCAGCGAGATATCGGGTTTATGCCAAAATTCTTTTCCTTTCCAAAATTCATTGGATGTTTCAAACTCTGTCCATACTTTGCATAACAGAGGTTCCAGGAAATGTTTAAAGGGATATATATATGTGGATATATATATATCGGGGCTAAATAAAGTATCTCATAACTTTTTCATTCAATAATATTTCAAAGATTGAATCTATTCAAGTCTTATCTTGTGGTCTCATCAGTGGGATGAACTTTTGAAACTGATTATAACTTGAACGGTGGTAGTTCAAGTAGTATTGGGAAAGATATAAGTATATTGGGGTATTTGGTAACCTCATCTTTTAAACTTATATCTAATTAATAATTGTCTTATGAATGACAAAGATTTTCAGAAAAACGTTGAGACAAGGTTAGATATATGAGATCACCTTGCAACGATATTTTTTTTATACAGTTATACACTGGGACTTTGTGTATATTATGCATGGAAGAGGACTTCCAATATTTTGAAAAGTATATATGTATATATACTGAATATTTTGCGACTTCATCGCATTAAGATATCAAACTTGGTTCATTTCTTTTGACCAAGACTTTCATGAGTACTATGAGAATGCTCATATATTATAAATTATTATACATATTATTTCGGTGGGCTTGCTGCTCACCCTTGCTTTCTTCTTTCATCACACAACATCAGATAGACAAGATGAACAGGACCAAGCTCCTAATTCGCGAGCTGATAGGAAACGTTCCGCAGTTTTCTAGAAGCACTTATGCCGCCATAGCTGAGGTAGGAACTACCAATAGGCTAGGCTTTCAACTTTTGATGTATCAGATTATGTATATTTATGAATTGTAATAATGGCAAAGAAAATGTAAATTTATTCAGAAAACCTTTTAAGGTGTATTGGCAGATAATTGTGGAATAAAATGACTTGTGATTATTTTTGGATGTTCATCTCTGAGACTATAACGTGTGGTGTGTGTGTTTATTGTGGGGTCACAGTACAGAGTAGTTGATTAATTATTAAGATTGGGTGTTATTAAGGGAAATGGAACTCGTGACAACCCGGATCCCCGACCCCGGATTTGGGGGTGTTACATTCAAGGCTGATCCACTTATGCTAGTTCAGGAATCTCTGGCCAGAGTAAATGAAATTAGAAAGGAGTTTCTGATTTGCATAGAACTATGCATAAGTAAATGGTAAGCAAGTGATTAAATTAGATAGGCTTGACACGAAATCCATGCCTTGTATTTAATCGGGACATTGTAGGGTAGAAGGAGTTTATTGTACGGTAACTATTCACTGAATAGGTTCTTGGTATTCTAAGCAGTGAATTCGTATTATCCGGATAGTCGCGATATGCTGAGAAGTATCCCTCACGATGTAGAATAAATGTGATTAATTAATTAATCATATTTAATAAATTAGAGAATTTATATAAATAATGATAAAATAGTTTTATTATTATTTATTTCTATTACCGGCTTAATATTAAACCTACAGGGTCACACCATAAAAAGAGAATGATTTAATGCTGGAGGAATTAATTAATAATGGCTAATAATTATTTATTTATGAAATAAATAATTAATTGGCAAATTTAATAATTGATTAAATGAGATTTAAACGATTATAAATTAATTAAGAAAAGTTCTTAATATTATTAGTTAAGGATTTAATTTTTGGAAATTAAATCAAGAGAGAATTATTTCTAAAGTGTTTAGAAAAAGGATTAATAATTAAAAGGTGTTTTAATTATTAATGAGAATAATAAATGGGATAATAATAATAATATTTATGGCAAAATTTCAGCTGAAAATTTTGCCTATAAATATACTATTATAAACCTTATTTTTATTTTTGAACCCCAAAATTTTTATAAAACCTAATTCTCTCCACCTCCTCCTCCTTAACGTCGTTTTCTTGGTGGATACCGGTGGAGTGCTTCACGTTTGAGGAGCAGCTACTAAGGATCTCCGATCGTTGCTCTTGGATCGCATATTAAAGGTTAGTAAACGATCCCTATGTTTTTACCACGATTTATATGCTTTTATTTGGATTTTATATGTGTGAAAGTGTTTTACCATGCCTCCGCTGCGATTAAAATTCAACACTAACTTACTTTCTTGGTTTACAAGTTAAGCAAGTTAGTGATGGAATATTCATTAGTCAAACTAAATATATTTTTGATCATTTAAAAAAGTTTGATCTAATGGATTGCACATCTGCAAAAACTCCCATGGCCACTGCAACTAAGCTTGAACTAAACACTACTGAAAAGTCTGTGGATATTTCAAGCTATAGAGGCATGGTTGGCTCACTTCTGTACTTAACAGCTAGTAGGCCAGATATAATGTTTGCTACATATTTATGTGCTAGATTTTAGGCTGATCCTAGAGAGTCTCACTTGATAGCCATTAAGAGAATTTTCAGATATCTCAAGGGAACACCAAAACTTGGCATTTGGTATCCTAGAGATTCTGGTTTTGATCTAACTGGTTATTCAGATGCAGATTATGCAGGTTGCAGAATTGACAGAAAAAGCACAACAAGAACTTGTCAATTTCTAGGAAACAATCTTGTGTCCTAGTTCAGTAAAAAACAAAATTAAGTTTCTACTTCTACAGCTGAAGCTGAATATATTGCTGCTGGCAGTTGTTGTGCACAGATTTTATGGATGAAAAATCAATTGCTAGACTATGGTTTGCAAGTTGAGAGGATTCCTATTTTCTGTGATAATACAAGTGCAATTGCCATCACTGAAAATCCAGTACAACATTCAAGGACAAAGCACATAGACATCAAGTATCATTTCATAAGGGAACATGTAATGAATGGTACTGTAGAGTTACATTTTGTTCCAAGTGAGAAGCAACTTGCAGATATATTCACCAAGCCACTGGATGAATCCACCTTTTCTAGGTTGGTAAGTGAGTTAGGTATACTTAATTACTCTTGAATCTATCTGAGTTATTTTGCAAGTTGAAATGTAGCCAGAAATTTAACTGATTTTTTAGTCATGGATGAAGCTTTGGCTAAGTCAAAATTTGCATCTCGACGGATGACCATTATCCATCGAGTTAAGTCATCCGTCGATATACAATGTGCAAATAAAAATCAATTACTTGTCTGGAATCTTTTAAAACTCGACAGATAATAGTTTATCCTCATCCGTCGAAGTGTCTAAATCTTAACCGTTAATTCCCTGAACATTATCCATCGAGTATACTTACAGTTTGTAAGCATTACACGACGGATAATGGGTGGAATTTTTACAGTTTATTTTTAAACGGCTAATTTAGGCAATTTCTATTGGGTAATTTACTTTTCTTTATTATTTTCATCCGTTGTTTTTGAGGGAGTATAAAAGCTTATTTCATTCCAATTATTTTCTTTTATCATTCTCAAATTCAACTGCTTTTATTTTATTCTCTCTCAAGCAAATATCCTCTTTCTCTTCAAGATTTCATTCTCTAACAATGGCACCTGTAGTAAAGATCATGTCTCAGACTGGGTTCATTTATGTGAAGAACAACTTCACTGCTTTGGTCAATAAGGGTATTCAGCAATCAGAAGACTATAACAAGATGATGGACTTCGTGAAGAACTGCAAGTTAAGTTATGCCATGCTTGAATCACCCACAGTTTACTGTGAAGTTGTTGAAGAGATGTGGACCACTGCAATCTACAACTCTACCGACAAAACCATCACTCTAACTATCAAAGGTAATGAGTTCTGTATCAATAGTGATGTGATAAAATCATGTTTCAAAATTCCTGACGATAATGTAACTTCACCACACACTGACACTGATATTATCAATATGCTTAATTCCATGCATTATGCACTTCCTACTAATAAGCTAAGTGAGATTAGAAGATTAGGTCTTAGGAAGGAATGGAGTTTCATGTGTGATGTTGTGACTAAAGTTTTCTCTGGAAAAGTCAGTAATTTTGATTCTGTGAACATTTACATGCTTAACATGCTATAAATGCTAGTTACAGATAAAATTTACAATTTCAGTGACCTTGTCTTGTATGAGTTAGGTTTTAAACTAGGTGAGTTAGCCAAAAGGGGAAAGAATGTATATTATGCTAGATTTTTCATGATATTGGCTAACCATCTTTGTCAAGAGATTGTACTTGAGAATCCAAACAACAAATTAGCTTGTTGGGTTCAAGAGAGAAGAATCATTGCAGATTTGAACAGAGCCAACCATCATAGGGATGTGCCAATGTTCTACTTTTCTGTAATGCAGACACCTCAGGTAAGTGAGGTAAGTTCATCCATACCCTCAACTATTCCAATCTCCTCAATTTCTTTGAGTTCAGGAGTAGCTATGGCAACTGTGACAACGACCAAACAGTTGCCTACCAAAGCTGCCAAATCAACTACAATTTCTAAATCCAAGTCAAAGGAAACCCCCTCTGGTATCTCTCAAAAGGTACTAGTTGAAAAATCTACCAAAGCCAAAGAGGGGAGTGTGAAGGAGGGTCAGTTAGGTGAGGGAAGGGGTGAACATCAAAGAAACCCCAAGGATAAGGTTGGAGAGTTGAGTGAATCCCATCCTAGCCATACTGCAGTTTCCCAACAAATTGCAGTGCTTAAAAAGGACAAAAGCTCACTTCTAGTTGCATCCTCCCAAAAGGATGTGGCTATTGAACAAAGCTCTCAGCCAAGAGCACAGGCCAAAAGGGTTAGGGACACAAGCTCACCCCAAACTTACACAAGAAAGAAGAAATCCAAAACAACTGGTGATGCACAGGGCACACACACAGTGCAAACTGGTGCTAAAGACACAGTCCCTGCACTTTCTCAAATTCAGATTGATGTGGCTCCAATAAATGTGGAGTCACAACCAAAATCTCTTATAATAGAAACCTCTGAAACACCATAGTCACCAACAAACTCTCTGGAAGTAGATATGATAAACACTTCAATTCCTGATTCCCCTTCTTTAACTCTGTTGGGGAAGCCAAAATCTAGTGCAAGTGAGCATCATCTTTTAGATGATTTGTTGGCTCACTTGCCAATTCTTTCAGATACTATTATGACATCTGTGCCTCAAATAACTTCAATCAACACAGAGTCAACAATAGTTTATCTTCCCACCTCATTCATTTCTACTCTCTCGATGGATATTGCTCATCCGTCGAGTAGTGATTGTATCCCGGCGGATAAGCTTAACAGCAGTTATCCGTCGGATAGCTTTACCACTCACCCGATGGATATCACTTATCCGTCGAGTGTCTCTACACAACTTCAAACTTCAATTATTTCTAGTGCAGAAGATTTAGTGGTAATATAATCACTCTTAGGACTGAGAGAGGAGAGTGCTTTGAGTGAGAGGCTGGGTTGCTCCCAGGAAAAAGGAGAGGAAAAGAGTGAATCTCAATAATTCATTTATTCAGGATTGGCAAAAGTGAGGGAGAGGAGTCCCACCTGTGTAGGTGAAGGTGAGGGTGTGAGGTTGGGGAGCCAGGGTGAGACCCTGATGCAACAAAAGAGAGATTATGAGAGAAAGGCAGGTACAGGCGAAATAAGGATGGATCCAGCCATTGCTAGTGAGTCAATGATTGTGGATGATGCTGAAAAGGGAAGACAATTTCAGCAACATTACAAAGCTGAAATTGATAACATTTCCTTGAATGCTGACACTTTTACTCATCCCGTGTCAGCCTATCAATTGTTGGCTGCTCAGGGCAATGTGGAGGCAAAACAGACTTTGAATTTAATACACACCTCAGAATCTCTTCAAAGAGATAAAGCTGCTGTCAATAGGATGCCTTCTCAAGCTGGTGAGCCATCTGAAGCATTTGGAGTAAATTCTAATGATGATGACTCTGTTTCTTTGGATGGAAGCATGAACTTGGGGGGAGATGAAGGCCCAAGTTCTGTTTTAAATTTACCTGGATGGGCATGGACAAAGGAATTTACACCAGGACAATTTGATGTGTCTTTGGTCAAGCAAGTGGTGGCTATTCAAAAGGCCCTTCAGGAGACTTCAGATGCTGATACCAAGGCTATTCTTCAAGCTCACCTAGACTCTCTACATCTCATGAAGATCCAGCACTTAAGACAGAATATGAGTGTGGATGAACTAAAAAGAGATATAGATGACTTGAAGACATACAATTCTGAGAAGCTGGATTCAGTAATGCCATATGGTACCATGCAAGATCTACTACTAAGATTGAGGAGAGAATCAGACTCTAAAAAGAAGCTAGCCAAGCTAGAAAATGGAGTTCAAGTTATTGAGAATTCAGTGGCTATCCTTCTTCAAAATCAACAGACTCAGACAAATCTTCTCATGTAGCTGGCTAAAGCACAAGGCCTAACTCCTCAACTTGATGATAACAAAAAAGGGGAGAGAGAATCAAGTAAGGGGGAGAAAGGACCAACTGAGGGGGAGAAACTTCAAGTACAAATCAGCAAAGTAATTTTACCTTCAATTACAATCTCCAAGCCAACAGTTGCAGATGGTATAGATCTAATCAAAGCAACAGCAGCAAATTTGAAAGTTGCTGAAAAAGGAAAGTTGAGTTTGATCAACTGGAATAAGATTGATGAGGAGATACAGAAAAAGTTTGAACTAGTCAAGGAGCCAGTTCAGTCAGCCATCCATCACTCTCATGTCAAGCTAATCAGTGTGAATGAGATGAGCATGAACTATCTGGAAAAAGGACAATGTTCTTGCATCAAGTCTACGAAGGCTGAAACAATTCTTAAACCAAGGGAAAATTATCCAAAGTCATCTTGGAAGAACCCTATGGACACTGTGTATGAGACACCCAAGCCTGATGAAAAGAAGCTTCTGTCAAGATCTATTGTCTTCTATAAAGATCCAGCTGATTTAACTTCAAAAGGAGAATTGCTAAGATATTCAGAATTGGAAAGGAAATTTGTGTGGTAGCTGGACATCCACAGTTTGCTCAAGCAAAGAAAGAAGAAAAATCCAAATTAAAGCAGGAAAAGAGGCAAGCTGCTCTAGATGCAAAGAAGACTAAACAAAAGAAAGAACAGATTGCTATCTTGGCCAAGCTACAGGCTGTGAATTCTTCTCAACAAATTCCCTCTCAAACATCTGAAGCTGCTGAATCAAAGAAGAAGATTGAAGAACAGAAGAAATCCCTAAGGAAGAAAGAACTGGCTAGAAGAACAAAAAGGAAACTGGATGTTGTTGACAAGGAATTGGAAGATCAATTTCCTAAGGAATCCGCACCAGCTACAACTCAAGCATCAAAGCCCTCTATGGTATTTGAAGATATAAGGGTGGTGGATCCCTACAGGAACATACATGGTGAACCTATTGTGCCAAAGGATGAGCCAATAGAGTTGGATAATATACCAATTCCTGACTTCAACTTACCAATCCTTAGCAAGCCAAAAAGGACAAAGTCAAGGGCAGTCAAGAAAGTGAAGCTGTCACCTCTCAAATCCAAGTCAGTAGTTAAAGCTCAACCCAAGGTCAACAGGGGAGACTACTTGTACTTGTGTGACATCAAAGAATTTTTAGATCTAAACCTTTATCTGGATAAACTGGATGAAGTAAGGGCAATTGATGCATACAGAAACCTACCTGAAAGGTTGGTGTTCAAGTACAAAGGAGGAAGGGAGATTCAGTGGCCACTTCACAGGATTCTTCAAGAAAGCCAAGCTGTGCTGATTAAAGTCTATTCATCCTTCAAGAAAAACTTTGGGTTCAATATAACTGCAAGAAGACTAGTATTGAAGAAGATTGAAGAGCTGAGGAGTGTTAGAGCTAAAGATGCACTCCCAAAGACTCTAATTATCCCATACACAGGGAGAAGAGTGCATCTAAGGCCCTACTGGCTGATGGAATTCATGGATGATAAGGGTGTGAGAAGATTCTTCAGATTAGAAGACCAACTGAGTATCTCTAGCAATGAGACTCTCTTGGAAATGCAAGAAAAGCTAGATCTCTCAGAATCTGATGAACTAGAATTCCACAGGCAGCTCCAGAATCAAATTGAAGAAAATAACAGAAAGCTTGGAAGAAGATCCAGACCTTCAAGGAACTAGAAAAATCTGCTCAGGCTAGAGGAGCATCTTGAATTGACTGTGAGCCAAACCTTGCACATTTTAAATTAATTGAAGCACTTTCAGTTTATCTACTTCTCTTTAAAGATATATGTTTAGGATGTTTTGTTTTCATCAAGTATCTCTTAATTTATGGCTACAATTCCAGTAGACATAAATTGGGGGAGATTGTTGTGCATATGTTGTGTACTTGATGATTTCATAAACAAAACATCTAAGTATATTTTACTTAGTGAAATTATGTAGCACTCGACGGATAAGAATTATAGTCCCGACGGAAAACTCATTATAGTCCCGACCGATGATTAACTTATTATCCATCGAGTGAGTAGCTTATGTAATAATAAGTTTGTAGCACAGTTATGTATGCACCTTTGTATAGAATCTAGAGTAGCATATAAGTCATGTTGACTTTAACTAGATATGTAGAATAGGTTGATTAATTGTACATAATTGATGTCTTGTAATTCTGCATAAGTGATATAGAGTCAAGTGCCAAAATAGCTACCGACGGATGATTAACAAAGCCATCGACGGATGATCAAATGACTATTAATGGATGTTTAATATAGCAGTCGACGAATGATCAATTAAATCATCAACGGATATTTTGAAAGTCAACGGATGATCATATGAAGAATTCAAACAACAGTTGAATAGTGAAAGCTGACACACAGCCGTCGAGATGTATACAAACACACTGTGGAAGCCCATTAACTGGGTAATAGAGGACGAATAGCAGCAAAGCTTAAGACTGTTAGATTTTATATTTGTTCAGTCTTTTTGACTTTGTAATCTTGGTATTATATAAACCAAGAGAGTAGCAAATAGAAATATAACTGAGATAGCTGAGAAACATAAAAACAGAGAAATCTTTGTAAGCAGAATCTTTAGCATTTCCTGTATTCTCAGTAGTTCTATTTTGTAAGCAGCTGTGAGCATTTGTACACACAGAGTCCTCTCGATATATTATATATATCTCTGGTGAAATTGTTTAAATCCACCAGAAAGTTTTTAAAGACTCTTGTTTTTAATTACTTATGTTTTGATTCAGTTAAGTTTACATTCCGCATTGTGCTAATCAAAACAAATATATCTGTAATCGAGTTGAACATTTTTATTTCAAGAAAAAGGTTCAAGAATTCCATTCAACCCCCCTTCTGTAATTCTTGCTACATTGTTAAGGGACTAACAGGGATTACCAGACAATTTTCAGCTCCTAGAACCCCTCAAAAAAATGGAGTGGTAGAAAGGAAGAATCGTACATTGATTGAAGCTGCAAGAACGATGTTAAGTGAATCAGGTCTTCCAATGTACTTTTGGGCTGAAGCTGTCAATACTGCATGTTATACTCAGAATCGAACTCTAATCAACAAAGACTTCATGAAAACTCCTTATGAGATTATAAAACAAAAACCTTCTATCAAATACTTTCATGTATTTGGTGCCAGATGCTTCGTGCTCAAGGATGGAGATGATCATCGTGGTAAATTTGAGGCAAAGGCATATGAGGGTATTTTTGTTGGATATGGAAGAAGATCATACAGGGTGTATATCATTGATCAACACAAAGTAACTGAAAGTGTCAATGTTAAATTTAATGACACTAAACTCCCTAGTATCCAAACTGAAGATCCTTCTGAGAAACTGAAGTTTGATGATATGTCAGATTCAGAATCAGAACATGATCAAGAACCTGAGGTTGTTGCTGGTGAAGAACCTGTTAATCATGATGATACTCAAGGTAATGGTGATGGAAACTTTGGCAACAATGGAGATACCACTGCTACTGACAGAGAATCTTCAAGTAAACATGGCAACAACTCAGGGGGAGATGCTGAAGGATCAACTAGTACGACACAACATCCCAATGAATTTCAAGGCGAATCATCAAGATCAAATCTTCCAAGACAAACTGTCTGGAATAAAGCTCATCATTTTGAGTTGATTATTGGTGATCCAGATGTTGGAGTCAGAACTAGACGTGCTACTCAAAATGAGTGTCTATTCTCAGGATTTCTTTCTGAGATGGAACCTAAGAAGATTGAGGAAGCACTGACTGATCCAGATTGGGTGATTGCTATGCAAGATGAACTCAATCAGTTTGAACATCAACAAGTCTGGAAACTGGTACCTAGACCTACACACAAGAAAGCTGTTGGTACTCGGTGGGTATTCAGGAATAAACTAGATGAAGATGGTGTGGTTACAAGAAATAAAGCAAGACTGGTAGCTAAAGGGTATTCTCAAGCTGAAGGCATTGATTATGATGAAACCTATGCTCCAGTGGCTAGACTAGAGGCCATCAAGATATTTCTGGCATTTGCAGCATTCTCTAACTTTAAAGTTTATCAAATGGATGTCAAGAGTGCCTTTCTGAATGGAAAGCTGGATGAAGAGGTATATGTAGAGCAACCTCCTGGTTTTGAAGATCCAGATCATTTGGATTTTGTCTGCTTTCTTTTCAAGGCTATCTATGGACTCAAACAGTCTCCGAGAAAATGGTATGACACTCTCTCTGAATTTCTTATTGAAAATAGCTTTATTAGAGGTGTCATAGACAAAACTCTCTTTTCTAAAAAGCATAAGAATGATACTATATTAGTCCAAGTCTATGTGGATGATATAATATTTGGGTCTACTAATGATAATCTCTGTAAGAGATTTGCTAAGTTAATGCACAGCAAATTTGAAATGAGCATGATGGGAGAGCTGAAGTTCTTTCTTGGATTACAAGTAAATCAAAGGTTAGATGGAACCTTTATTTGTCAATAGAAGTATCTAAAGGAACTCCTCAAAAA
>NW_027419011.1:0-38590 GCF_009905375.1 Apium graveolens
CATGTTTTGCAAATATCAGATAAGTAGTTTAAACAAAAATTGATCATCCATCCATACTCTGAATTATTTATACAAAGTATATTTTAGGTGAAGTTTTAGTATAAATACAGAATTATTATGATCAAGGGCATACCCCAGGGTTATTGACGTATAATCATTCACACATTTTGTAATATCCCATATTTTCAGATATTATTTTTATAATTATTTGGAATTGTTTATGTGATTTTATGTGAATTTTGGTGAATTATCTGATAAGTGGAATTGATGTTTGGGTGTTTAGATGTGATATTTTTTGAGTATTTTAATTTTTATATGTCCAGAATAAAATATAGATAATTATGATATTTTTCTGGTAATTTTTGGACTGTTAGATGATTTTATATTGATTTATGTATTATTAATTATTTTCTGAATAATTACCAAAATTATTTTATAAAGCCGGGAATCGTCCAACCTCAACCGTTTTTGCGTTTTTATAACCCGAAACTCTTCCAAAAACTCCTTCCTAACCTAATATGGTAATTCCGGACATTTTCCGTGTTTTGACTTTTTCGATCCGGATTACGGTTTGACCCGTGCGTGGCCTGGCGCAATATTTTCGATACGATAATTATTTCGGTAATCGACAAAAACCCGTATTCTCGAGAGACGGGATATTTTTACGTTATTTTCGTATATAATGTTTTATAAAAAGCTCGGTTTTGATAATTATCCAATTCTGGTATTGAATTGTATCGTTTTTATAGTTACTTAGCGGCTAAGCAACTAATTTAACGATCCAAAACGATCCAGAACGATCCAATATTCCATAAATATAAATAGCCTATTTCTTATTTCGTTTATTCCATTTATTCATTTGCAACTAGTTAAAACTTCGTAAATACAGAGAAAAACCTGAGAAACCGATACGTTCCCGAGAATCAAACACACGAACGAAGGCGTTATCGAACTCCGATTCGGGCGTGCAGCATATCAAAACGAAGGTCTCGAAATCTTCTTTCTGAATCAATCATCAGTTTCTGCCCAGAAATCATGGTAATTTTCTTATTTATTTATTTATATTCGAATTATTTGATAATTAAATTATGAAATTTTTTTCTTGATGTTGTTGATGTGATTTGATGCCTCCATGTTGTAGAGCATATTTTTCTGGTCGATTTGGTATATTATACTTCAAAAATAGAGTTCAATATCATATATAAATCAAGGTTTGATTTTTTGGAAATTTCTTGAATATGTGTTCTTGGTGTTCTTGAAGAATTCTGAAAATTAAAGTCAATTTTAAAGGTGTTATTGAACACCAAATCACAAGTATGAATAACCAAAATGAATCACAGACGATTCTCTATCATTTTATATCATCAAATCGTTTCAACAGTTGTTAAATTTTAAAATCGATTTTTATTGTAATATTCAAATTTTTGGGGGTTTATGATTTAGTGGGTTTTGATTGTGTGTGATGACCTGAGTAGATTGTAATCGTTCTTGGCGTTATTTTGACACTGGAATCATCGTGTTTGGTTAAGGATTGAGTGAATTCGAGTTTTTGCCGGAAAACTCTAGAAAACCCGTCGGGAATAATGGCCATTTTGGCCGGAATCATTAAAACGACTTCTGTTTTTAGAGGTTGTTATCTGGTTGTGTTTTTGAGATGCTACTGAACGGTTGGGGATTTAAAAGCAGTAAAAATCGAGCCAGTTTGGGGCTCAATTGGGTTCGCCGGAATCCGGGATGTCGCCGGATTCTGCAGAAAATCCGGTGGTGTGCTTGATTCTTGACGATCCGGTTGACCCGTTTTCAAACCCAAAAAATGACCCGTTTTTGATTTGTTTTCCCCCAAATTTCCCATATGAATTATGTTTCTGAAAATTCTGTTTTAAAATAATTCAAAAATCCTATTTTATTTTCTGAAAATTCATTTTATTTATTTTGAAAATCATTATTTTATTATTGAAAATTTATTTTAATTCAAAATAAATCCAAATTATTTAATTAATTAATTTTAGTTGATAATTAATTATTTAATTAGTCAATTAATTTAAATATTAATTGATTAATTAATTTAATTAGTTATTAATTAATTTTAATTGATTATATAATTAGATTTAATTATTTAAAATTGATTTAAAAATTCTGAAAAATAGTTTCGGGTTTTAAAATATTATTTTAAATTATTTTCCAAGCTCGATAATTCTTATAAAATTATTTTCGAGTGTTCGAACCCTATTATTTAATTATTAAATGATTCAGAAACCGGTTTTTATTCCGAAAAATGTTCAAAAATTCATAATAAATCAATCGTTCGTCCGTTTAATACGAAATGAACGCGTATAGACTCAGAAAAATATTCCGCTTTCAATAAAAATACTTTTGAGACCAAAATCCTTTTTGTTTCCAAAGGTCGCTTGCTTTGTAAATCGATTCTGAGTCGCGTAGTGACTGAAAAATCATATTTTTAATCCGATTTTAGTTTTAAACATATCGAGTCGACCCTTCTGATGAATTGAGTCTTATGTGATATGAATTATGTGATATATGAGTTATGTGCTTATGTGCTATGTGAATTATGTGCATATGTGGGTCAAGATTCTTGTGTTTGGCTGATATAATTATGTGTGGGCTATCGTATGGGTAGACGATAGGATTTTGACACGCAGTTCGTTGAGTGATTATCGTTTAGACAATTAAAGTTATATCTTTTAATTATAGATGCGAGTCTTTCAAGACGATCAGAACCAGAGGGCATGGATGAGGACTAGAGTTGAACAGTGTGGAATATTAGGTTGCAGCACTGCATGAGCAGCAGACCAAAGAATTAGTAGAAGAAAGACAGTGATGCTTTGAGACAGAATGTCAGAATAGATGCGTGTTTACGAGTGTGACTAACTGCTAAAACCCAAAGGCAAGTACCCCTGACTTCACTTATCATTCAAGTGACGTTTATTTCGAATCATATTATGCAAGCATTGTTTTCCCTATTCTCTGTTCGGAATAGATAAATGTTTTACATATCGCTAAATTAAATAATTATGTTTATGCAAATACTCATCTGCTATTCTATATTCAGAATAGTCAAGTGATTTTACTTATCCAATTACTGGATTTATAAATGTTTTGGATTTTGAGAAAAGTGATTTGGTTGTGAATATTCCTACCCAAGTTAATGGGGGAATAAAATTATTTCGGGTGCGAGTATTATGAACCCTTTTCAATAAAAGGTTTTGAGATTTGATGGTTACTGGTAGCGTAAGAGGCCGAGGCACCGGTCCAGCGTGAGCTATTATACGGAAGTGCAATACAGAAGTGTAATATCTTACAAGGCTAGTTATGCCTTTTTCTGGCGCCCTATAGGTACCGTATGTCTTCGGGATACGGGTAGTACCTATATTAACGGTATGGCTGCGGGATACCAGTGTTGTTTCATGACTGATCATCAGGAACAACATAGTGCATAATTTGGTTCCAATCGATATTATTATATTACTTTTGATAATCTTATAAGGAATGATTTATCAACTGTTTCTGTTTTGGAATAATGGTAAAGTGCGGTTTTGATTCAGATTTTGATTTATGCTGATACTTACATTATTGTTAAATATCAAAGGTGGTATTAATATAGATGAATGATGTTGACTTCAGTATGGAATGTTGTGAGCATCAAAGTTCGTATTGATATCTAATTTGATATGACAGCAAAATAAATATTAATTTGAAGTGTTCGGTTTTGAATACAGTTTATGATTCAATCCATAATCATTGTTTCATGTTATCGTGGTTTACGATATTTACGTAAACACTGTTTTACGAGTTTGATTCTCATCAAGATTCAAAGTATTGCTGAAGCATTTCGCTCAAAAATATCAAAATGGTTTTGAATACAATCAAGGAATCAATTCTGGGATTCCTCAACTAAAATTTTATGATTCAGTAACTATGATTTTAAAAATGTTCTGCTCTAATGCAGATGTCAATTTTATATCCAAACGACCCTATATATGCTATAATGATCTTGCTGAGCATTTCTTCCGCTCATACTTGCCTGTTTTTAAATTTAACCTCCAGTGAGGATTAGCTTGCGCTGTTTAGTTGCGTAATTTAAGGAAGCAAGAAGAAGCTCTTGGAAGGTGGTTGGTCCAGGGTTGTGGACTAGTGTAAGTTTTATTGTGTAAAGTTGTTTATACTATATTATATTATAGTTGTATATTTTATTTGGGCCTAGTATACTTCATTTCGAAGTTATACTAGTGGGTTTAGTTTTGAATTGGAATTTATTGAAAAGAGTTTTAAAAGAAAGTGAAAATTTATTTGTGGAATTTGGAATTCTTGTTTCTAGAACTGTAACCTTAAAAGATCTTGGATTAGTTGGGGTCATTTATGATAAATATCTTCCGCTGGCATTTATTTATTGATTAAACAGGTTGATTTGGATTGAGGTTTCATAGTGACGACCAAATCCTCTGACCCCGGATTTGGGGGCGTTACACATTTAGCATGGAGAAGTATGACATAGTCTTTATACATAAGTTTCATTCAAGATTTATAACTCAGACTTTGCCAAATTCAACTTAAACTGTATAAGATTCTTTAACAAATTAAAATAGTTAATCCATAAGTCATCTGATTAATTTAACAGATTCTGATTTAATATAGGTTTTGAATCTTAACAACATATTTCAAACTGATTACCAAACTTAGATTACACAAATATATATCAATTAAATCAAGCTCTGATTGATTAACAATAAGTTTTATCACAACTAGTTTGCTTCTTAGTGTGCTTAAAAACTAGAACTTAGGCAATTAATTTAACAATTCTCAATTTGTTAATGCAAGCAGATCAATTCACATAGAAAAAGGATTTAGTTATATATACACACCACCAATCATAACATAGGTATCAATATATATCAGAAAAAAACTATCAATAGTTTGACTATCAAACATATAATATTCATAAATCTCATTATAGTTAACCATTTTAATCACAACAGCAAGAATACATTAGAATTCAACTCAACTGTGTCACAAATACAATAATCAACTCCAATCTGACCAAGTAATATTAACATGAATCATAAGCATCAATCATAATCCACATCCAGGGTTCATATTCTTAATTCAAACAGAATTGAGTCATTAAATCAATTCAAACACAGATTTTTAGGGATTCAAGCAATACAGTTTAATAAAACCTAAGGGAACTGTTTCCAAATTGAACTCATAAACTCGAATATATAAATTTGATTTTAAATCATAATTACAAACTCTACATCAACCATATGATATGATTTTGTAATAAGCCAAAACTTTATACTTTTAATTTAAGAATAAGCATAATAAACTAAATACCAGATCACAATTGTATCACAAACACATCACAAACCATATAGTTCATTCATATCAAGAACAATATACGATTTAATCGAATTATGCTCATATCAATTACAGTCGAATGCCCTTAACCACAGATTCAAACAAATTTAAATGAGAATGAAATAAAAAAAACTCACCTGATCCTATAGTCTGGCCTAACTAATAGGACTTACATGGTTGACTCAGTCGCGGACTGAGTCAACTTCCGATTCACCGTTTTTTATCACATGCAGCCGTTTAATCTTCTTCTCCAAGAAAATATTGCAACAATCAGTCTTCTCCTGTCATAAAACTTGAAAACATGTTAGGTTTTCGTTGAATCAATGATTCAAAGAAAAAAAGTGAGTGTATATATATATGTAAATCAATAGATTTAATGTCCGATTTTGATGATTCTAGTTCTATTTATATATAAATCATCGATTTTTATCATCAAAATCAATTGATTTAACCAACCCAATTAACTGTTTTTATCAAATATTTTAAAGATATGATGAGTATATATATAAGCATAGTATCTGTATAATTTCATCGAAGAATTGAAGATAAATCAAAGAAATTGATCTAGGGTTTTCGAAAGAGGCGGAGAGAAGAAAAAAGGCGAGAGGATTTTAGAAATTAGGGTAAAAATGAATTGAGTGTGTTGCACTGTACAAAACAGTGTTTTGTATATATAATTTACTGAATAAACGATCCGGATTTACTAGGGTTAGGAATGAACGGTCAAGATTAGAGTGTATATAGAATTTGGGTTTTTGATTAAATGGGCTGGGCCTTTTTAAAATAAGCTGGGTTCTTAAAAAGAAATTGTATGGGCTTATAATATTGGGCCATTCATAATTTTTCTTTGGGCTGGAAAATGCAAAATTTAATCCAAAAACTATTTTATATAAAACAATTTAATTTTATAAAATAGCTGGATTAATATATATCTATCCTTATGTACTTTTGTTGAAATATATATTTTGTAAAAATATTTTTCAAGAAATTTATTTATATATTACTGAAATTAAAATAACATACATTTATGTATTTATCTGTAAGTAAATATATAAATATTTATATATATTTAAGATCAATATATATATATATATATAAATAACTGAAAATAAATATAATAACAATTTATATGAGAGAGACTTCTAAATATTTACAAATCTCATGGAATAATAAATATTCACTCGATTAAGTTTATTTTCCCGGTTAATCTAGGCTATTTAAGTTATCTTAACCCGATCAATAAATTTCTTTATTAACAAATCTGAGTTTCAGACAAACTTAATAACTTGATCGGGAAAATATCCTTTATCGTTGAGACTTCTTTATAATTCTCAACTGTTCTTTATATATAAACCATTATTTCACAGATTCCAACATTCCTAAATCCAAGCGGAGTTTAGTGAATCTTTCGGGATTTAATGGTTTTGTGAATATGTCAGCGAGATTGATTTCAGTATCAATATGAGTCTTTTTTATATCGCCTTTATTGACATGATCACGTAAAAAATGATGTCTCACATCTATATGTTTGGATTTAGAATGTAATACAGGATTCTTGCTAAGATCAATAACACTCGTATTATCACATAAGATTGAGATCACATCAAATTTTATATTATAGTCAGCTAGTGTTAGCTTCATCCATAGTATTTGAGCACAACACTTTGCAACTGCTATATACTCAGCCTCGGTTGTTGAGATGGATACGAAATTTTGTTTCTTTGAAAACCAAGAAACTAAACATCCACCGAGAAACTCACAGGTACCACTAGTACTTTTTCTGTCGACTAAATGCCCGACATAGTCCAAATCAGAAAAACATACTAAGTCAAATGGTATTCATTTTGGATACCAAAGACCAACATCAGTGATTCCTTTAAGATATCTCAATATCTTTTTTACCGTGGATAAATGAGATTCTTTTGGTGCTACTTAAAACCTAGCACACTTACAAACATTATATTGAATATCAGGATGACTTGCATTTATATAGAGCAAGCTACCGATCATTCCTCGATATTTCTTGATGTCTACGGGAATTCCTTTTGGATCTTCCGTTAATTTATTGGATGTAGACATTGGAGTAGAGATGTGTTTCGCATTATCCATTTTAATTTTTTTCAGCATCTCTTTACAATACTTGGATTGAGAGATATGGATGCCTTCATCAGATTGCCTTATTTGCAATCCCAAAAAGAAGTTTAATTCTCCCATAATACTCATCTCAAATTCTTTACTCATATTTTCAGAGAATTATTTACATAGTGCATCATTTGTTGAGCCAAATATGATGTCATCTACGTATATTTGTACGAGCAATATATTCTCTTTTTCATTCCTTATAAATAAGGTTTTATCAGTCGTTACCATCTTAAATTTATTGTCTAGTAGAAACTTGCTCAACCTTTCATACTATGCTCTTAGGGCTTGTTTTAATCCATATAGAGCTTTATATAATTTATAGACATAGTCGGGATGTGTTGCATCTTCAAACCCGGGAGGTTGTTTCACATATGTGACGTCCTCCAAATCCGGGTAAGAAGTTTGGGGCTCACAACACACACATAATATATAAACCTTTATATAAAATATTATATGCATTGACCCTTCTTTTCACAACCATGGATCGCAACAGGTTCAAGTATAAAAATAAGCCACAACCTTATCTTTTATTACATCGTACCAAATCCCAACTAGTTCGCCTTACAATTGATAATAATATCGTTCTTACAATCTTGCATAACTCATCTACAATATAAAGCTCCTGCTAGCTCGATCCAACTTAACCTGAAATCCTAGCTTGCACACTAGACTGGGAATCCTCTTTACCAACAATTTCCTTTTCAACTGTTGAAAATATAAAAAGTTTGTTAAACAAGAAACAAGGGTTCAAGGGTTCCAAGAATTGGTCTTCTGTTAAACAAGAAACAAGGGTTGGTATGTTAAGAAATTCAATATCAGAATCAGTAGGTGGTAGATATGTATTTGTGGAGTAGTATCATAAGTGTATGGCCCGTTCTAGGAATTCAACAATCAATGGTTTATGAAGAATAAGGCTTATGGCTCAAGATCAATAAGAATCAGGGTTCCAGGTTAAATAGTTTAAAGCACTTGCAATATAAAACAGGAGTTATTTTGAATAATAGCGACATGTTATGAAACAGTTCAAAAATATTTGCAATATATCGTGAAAAAGGTTCAGAAGTACTTTCCTTATCACCGACGATTTCCACTTTACTTGTACTCATCTAATAGTTTTACTCATCAACCCCCTTCCTTCTCTTTCTATGCCTTGCTTCTACTTATCAATCACTTGCCTTTCCTTTCTACGCTTCGATTCTATTTATGGATCACTGGTTTCCTTTTCTATGCCTTGCTGACTCTGCTAGGCATCACAAGTATCTATCAATTATTCATACTCATATTATTCTAATCGTCACATAGACGTCATAAGCTTTTATCTACCATTCGTTTCACCCAAAACCGATTTACGGATTGAAAGTTATGACTAAAACAGTCAAACCACAACCACATAGGCATATAACGCATCAATCAGTAAGCACGTAGCACATAACACGTAAGGTATTCGATCATAATAATTTTTCAAAGAAGATTCAGGGTCAAAATAATTTTCCAAGTATTTATTACAAATTTTTGAACATTTTTTTTTCGGAATTAAAATTGGACTCCGAATCATTTTATAATTAAATAATAGGGTTCGAATACTCGAATCTGACTTCAAAATAATTTTATAATAATTATCGAGCCTTGAAAATAATTTAAAATAATATTCTAAAGCTCAAAACTATAACATCCCCAAATCCGGGGTCGGGGATCCGGGTTGTCACGAGTTCCATTTTCCTTAATAATACCCAATCTTAATAAACAATCAACTACTCCGTACTGTGACCCCACAATATACACACACACGCCACAAGTTATAGTCTCAGAGATGAATACCAAAAATAACACAAGTCATTTTATTCCACATTATAAGCCATTACACCTCAAGAGGGTTTCTAAATAAATTTACATTTCTTTGCCATTATTACAATTCATATAGATACATAAGTCCGGTACAACAAAAGTTGAAAGCCTAGCCTACTGGTAGTTCCTACCTCAGCTACAACGGCATCAACGCCTACAGGAAACTGCGGAACGTTTCCTAACCGCTCACGAATTGGGAGCTTGATCCTGTTCATCATGTCTATATATTGTTGTGTGATGAAAGAAGAAAGCAAGGGTGAGCAACAAGCCCACCGAAATAATATGTATAATAATTAACAATATATGAGCATTCTCATAGTACTCATGAAAGTCTTGGTCAAGAAGAAATAAACCAAGTTTGATATCTTAACACGACCAAGTCGCAAAATATTCAATATATATGTACATATACTTTTCAAAATCTTGGAAGTCCTCTTCCATGCATAATAAACACAGAGTTCCAGTTTGTAACTGTATAAAAATATCGTTGCAAGGTGATCTCATATATCTAACCTTGTCTCAACGTTTTTCTGAGAATCTTTGACAGACATAAGATAATCATTTACTAGATATAAGTTTAAAAGATGAAGTTACAAGATACTCCAATATACTTATATCTTTTTCGAATACTACTTGAACTTCCACCGTTCAAGTTATAATTAGTTTCAAAAGTTCATCACATAGATGAGACTACAAGACAAGATTTGAATAGATTCAATCTTTGAATATCATTATAAATAATGAAGTTACGAGATACTTCATTAAGTCCCGATATATATATACACCTATATATATATATTTCATAAACTCCTTGAAAACCTCTGTTATGAAAATTATAAACAGAGTTGCAATATCCAATGAATTTGGAAAGGAGAAAACCTTGGCATAAACCTGATATCTTGCTGATCAGGAAAAGATACCAATAAGTAACCTTTTCTACTAGTAGATGGACGAATTCCCCACTGGTCATCACCCTGGCCGCAATAGGACCTTATACTGGATTGCCACTCAGCCACTTACGCATTTGATGGACTCCCACTGAGCCAGTTACACTTTCATGGACGCCCACTGAGCCCATGTTGCTTATGCCGACTTAATAGATGGACTTACTTCCCGAACGTTGGGTAAGTAATCAATTCATTTATCAAAACAGCAACCTCGTTGCGAATATAAAATACACAACAGAGCCGGATCCCTCAGATTTCGAGCGAGTATTTAAATCCTCTTTGAAAGGAAGATCTTAAATATAAAAATGAGTCTTGGGATCCGCTCTAACTTTTAAAATCATTTTGAAGACTCGAAAACATTTTTAAGAATGTTTGGAGTAATGCTGATTTAATGAAATAAATCAGTCCTGATATATTAGAAAATATCTGAATATTATTATTTAAATAATATTCCAATAAGGATAATCTCTATATAAATAATTTGAAGTAGAAGTTTTAAAACTCATACTTGAAATGAATATTAAATAACCAAAGATATACTTATACGAAAGTACTATCTTTATTTGAATAATCGAAAATAAGTTTGATTATCGAAACATTATTCTTTAATAAAATAAAGAATATTATTTAGTAAATAATCGGAGTCATAAGTCCTCGAATGAATATTCAAAATAATATTCATTAAATAGAATAAAAAGAGTCATAAATCCTCGAATGAATATTCAAAGTAATATTCATTAAATAGAATAAACAGAGTCATAAGTCCTCGAATGAATATTCCAAGTAATATTCATTAATAAATATAAAGTTATCGAATAAACCTTATTCAATTAATAGTTTTGAAAACTATATCTATATATATATAAATATATATATAATATACTCGGGAACATCGACTCCCGGTTTAGAAAATGTTCACCTTTGGGTCCCCTATACTAAGGGTATACACAACTACTGCTTATCTCTAGCATAAGTATTATGCAACTTATAAGCAATTGAATCAACAATTAGATATCAAGATTACGAAACAGACATGCATATATACCATATCACATGCTCCAATATATCGCAAGATTTTCTAATAACAATCATGCACTTATCACAAGATAATACATATACATATATTTACATCACAACAACAGTATAACGGGTAGAAAACTTGCCTGAGTGCTCCGGGGTAGACTTAAGCTTAGAGTGGGTCCGGTAACCTATGAAAAATAACATAAGCCGTAATTAAACCACGGTCGCTTAAGAAACTAGACTTTAACCAATTGAACCCTAACGTTTGCTTATGGTCATTTCTAAGCTTAACAAATCACATAAGTCGTTCGAGTACCCTCGGCTCCACCATTTTTAATAAATTAACCGTTACGAATTTTAAGGCGACGCTTTCGCGAATACCCTACCAACTGCCTAGTCCACTTTACATAATTTTTTCATACTACAATTAGTCATTTAAGGGCCTTAACCGAGGTTTCAAAGTAAGGCGAGGGGTAATGGTTCGTTCGCGAAACGCCGTTACTTAAATTAGTCGTTTCTCCTAAACCGTACATCGGATTCAAGCGAACCACATATCAAAACGAAGCTCGTAACATGAACTATCTAAACATGGAAAAGGTTAGAATCTTTCAGTGAGTTCACGGGTCCTAAAGTTAAGAGAACCTATTCTTACAATGAGCAACGGTGTTTAAGGAAAATCGGGCATTATGACATTTATGTTTACGCGATTTCCAATTTTTAAACCACTCCAAACAACCACCATTCAACTCACAACCAACAATACAACCAACCCTCATTCAAACCTTACTACATCAGTCCCCAAACCTCAATATTTTCCAATTTATACAACCCCACACATGAACTACTAGCTATACTTAAGTTTCATTAACTATAAATAAGATTTCAACATCCAAATCACTACAAATCCAATCTAAACTCTAAACACACAAGCATCATACTTCTCATTTACTATAACCATCAAAACCATCATAATACTCAAAGTAAAGTTAGGGTTTGGAGGTGTTATACCTTCCTTGGAGTGATTAGAGTAGCTAGGAAGTCTTAGGGAGCCTCCTACAAGCTTGATCTTTCCAAAGAAATCAAGAACACAAAGTTAGGTTTTGAAGTTTCTAAAAGTCAGATTGAAAGAACTGTCAAAACGAGGGTCTTACCATGCTTATTTGGACGAGACTTATGAACAAGAGTTGTAGGCCATCTCAATACCTTTCCAAAGAGCTATAGAACATACTATTTGAGTGAGTATTGAAGGAGATATGGTAGTTTGAAGTTTCTGCTCTGGTTTGGCCGATAGCTTTTTGAAGGAAATGAAAGTCAACTTGTATTTTGTGTTTTTGATTTGTTTTGGCTTGGTTGCTTTGTTTTGTTTTGTTAATTATCCTTTTACCATGGTAAAAAATGAATGGCTTAAAATCAACCAACCAATCCCTCCATTTGTCATGCTTATGTCACCATGCCTATGTCATCTATTTGCCACATGTCTCTTCCTTGTGGTTTGATGATGTCACAATCCTTGGCTTCTTGTACAAGATTGTCTCTTGGTCGCTTATTTATTTTACGGTTCGCTTAACTTTCATTCTCGTTCGTCGTTTGAGGGATCATATCTGGGATCTTATTACTTTGGTTTCCCCTAAACCTTTCTCAATATTTTGTATTCCTTTTATGATCCTCTCTTATAATCCTTGAATTTAAATCCTTTTAATCATGTTACCTTATACTCAATTCTTTCGGTATCTGGTGGATTTTCGGGAAAAATCAAAGTGTTCGAATTTGGATTCTGACAATTTTACATACACTTATTTACTTTATGGAGTACTAATACGATCTTAGAATTTCCATAACAGTACTCCTATATAGCATGTTCTGATAATTTTCCTTAATCAGCATCATCAGCAAAAGTTACTATTCATCCGTGTTTCAAAAATTTCCAAAACTTGGGGTTATTACAGTATCCCCTCCTTAAAAGGATTCCGTCCCGGAATCAGATAGAAAATGAATAGGGATGCTCTCTTAGCATTGCACTTTCTAAGTCTCAAGTAAATTTTCCCACATTATGGTTCTACCACCAAATTCTGCCTAGTTTGTTAACCCTTCTCCTAAGCACTTGTTCCTTTTCGATCTATAACCCTTTCTGGTTGCTCCGTATAGGTTCGTCTGGTTGCATGCCTATGCGCTCATATGCCCCTATTTGTCTGGAATCCGAATTATACTTTCTTAACATTGATCCGTGGAACACGTTATGAACTTGCTACATGTTCGGGGGTAGGGATAGCTCATATGCTAACTTCCCAATACGTCATAATACCTCAAAGGGTCCAACAATTTGTAGGCTTAGCTTTCCTTTTTTTGGAACCTCATCCATCCTTTCCCAGGGAATACCTGTAACAACACTAGGTCCCCTACTTCCTATTCTTTGTCCTTTCGTGTCGAATCCACATACTTCTTATGTTCATCTCGGGCTACTACCAGCCGTCCTCTGATTAGATCTATTATATCCTTGGTCTTTTGGACTACTGTGGGTCCGAGCATCTTGCGCTCTACAACTTCATCCTAACATAAGGGAGATCCACATTGTCTTCCCTCAAGGATCTCATATGGCGATACCTCGATACTGACATACGATCGATTATCGTAAGAAAACTCAATCCGCGTTAAGTGATCATTCCAAATTTCTTTCAAGTCTATTGTACAGACTCTCATTATCTAATCTAGATCTACAGCTTTTGCTTCTCAATACCCACTCTTTTCCAGTTCGTAATCGTTACTACCTTCCGTACCAAATTTTATACTGATTAAACTTTTGCTCGTTAGCGTTCTATAACCTTTTAATAATCACGTCAACCTTAGTATCATGAACGCGTTAGAATCAGAATACCACCATACTTGGTGCCACTTCATCTCTAACTGCCTCCATCTTCGAAAGTTTGGTCCTCCATATAGAAGTAAAAGAATTTATTGAGAGATCACTAGGATCATGAACACTTGTTACATTGCATAGTTAGTATAAAAGGTGGCCAGCCTTTAGTACTTGACAAGTAATTAAATAATAGATGGTATCCTACTAGGCTTCTATCACACAGATAGTCATTCGGTAATACCTCCCCTTCTGGAAAGGTTATTCTTCTCAGCTTATATGAAATGAAAAGGAGAGAAAAGAACGAATAGAAGAGAATTGTATATATATAAAATATACTGCCACAAAATATCTGGCTTGGAATCTACCTCTGAACTATAGAGGTTTGTCATAGGTGAACAAAACATATATGTATATATATCAACATCAAGTATTATAATATCGTATTTCACGTGTCTGAATATTTACTATTCCGTCCATCATTCTATGGACCCAATCTCTTGCTCGAGCTTATAAACAATCACCGTTAAAACTCCCTCGACAGCGAAAATCAAATCTGGGATTTCTTTCTAGACCTCCTCGTTACTAGAATTTTATGCTTGCACCGCAACCTTCCTCGTATAGTAATACGACTCTCTATTGATAAGAAGAAATAAATATTCAATAGGTAGATAATCGACTTAATTAGTCTATCAATGATAACTTATACATCACCACGACCCGATTAGTGGTACTTAATCTCAACATCCATTACCATACAACTCTCGCGGTTGTAATCGGCTCATTATTCAAAGAATCGTTGATGCATTACTGTAGTCCACCACGGACCTACGGTAGTCATTCGTTTTCCTTGGAATCTTAATAGCTAACCATACGGAGTCCATACCTGTCATATCGAATTCTTCTAAGGAGGTAACATGATCACCGCTCATGATTCATGAAGAACACTCCTGAACTTGACGCACATATGACATGAAGCAGATAAAATTTCAGAAGAGTTTCAATGAAAGCAACGATAGCAGGTTAATACCATTATTAACCATATGTCTTTATTAGTAGACATGAAGCTCAAAGGTTCATTTAGTCCTCTCGTAACATGGTCCTGGCTTATCTCAAGATAGGACCTTCTAAAATAGATACCCCGCTCACAGTGCTAACATGAATTAAATCTTTACCAAACTACTATTACGGTTGATTATCGTACAATCATCAGAAGAAATGTCAATCTTTCAAACCATAATACAACCTTCACAGCTTTAACCATCGTCACTGTATTCCTCTGGCACGTGTGCTTATAATTGTCCTCTTACACTTAAAGTGTCGGCCACCTCTTTGACCTTTCCTGATAGTAAAATTTCCTTACAATCAATGTCATTTTTTTAACCACCTCCAAATAAATTTTCTACCTCATTTCAATCACTGCTTATGTGAAAATGCTTTTCTTAAGTCCTGGTGAGAAGAAAAAAAATCACCAGTTTTTTCCATAAGTCATTGCCTTAGTCTTTAGATGTGAACATTGTCACGACTGACTCTCGATCATACTTAGGACGTCTCTTATCTTGGGTCCTTCTTGTTTTCACCAATCTCGACCCTCATTAGGTCGATCTATACTTTCTTATGGTTCAACACGTGCCCCACCTGGCATTATTATAATTACGTCATATTTCCTTTATCAAAATTTCTATTCTTGAGAACTTTGAATATTACCTTTTCTCCTTGTAAGACCTCTAAGGTTATCCTGAAATCCTTCATCAGGTACATCCTAGGCACAGGGCATATCAAGATACCATTTACTAATACCAGAATCATTGTCTATATACTTCTGAAAAATTTCTCCACTGATCCTTAAAGGTTGTTGTTACCTTAATCCTTTCCAATTCATACTGTCAAAACTCATGCTTTCCCTATTAAGGGTGAAATTCCAACCTTTATGCATTCTCCTAGGATTCATTTCATGTTATCGGGGTTTTATCCTTAATTCCACCTTTACAAGATACTTACACTCTTCTATGGATAAATCAAGTCATATATACTTGATAGATTACCTTATTCAATCATTCTCACTTTGATAGTCTATACTTAATTTCACAATAGCATCCTTATTCAAACTGAGGTCAATCCATATGGCCTCCAAAAGATAACAACGGTTTTTTTTCGCTTTGCTTGCCTAATTTGGTAATGACAACAGGGATGTTTTGGAAGATATTGGTCGTGTTCAACGTGAACTTCTTCTTAATAATTCCTTATTTACTTTTATTGTTTATCTCAACAGTCATCTCAATGTTGGGATATCTTTCATACCTGGCGTCTCCCTTTCTGGGTATCAAGCCACCGATCTTACACTTCACAATCTTGAAGGTCACTTCCTTCATCCAATTTTTCTAATTTCTTACTTCCTTTTCTCCTCAGTCTATCCGCGTCTCATTATTTATCCTTCGAACTATCTCAAGGTTTCCTCGAATCCTCCCAACTTACAGGGGATAAAATATATGTATCTCTTATGCCTTCAACCATCAATTTTAACTCATGGTGAATCACCCTCACCCTGACGATTACATACTTTTCTATTTCTATTGCTACGAGTTTTTAGGGTTTCCTCATACCCAACTCCCTTATCATTCCTCAAACTCTATTGCCTTTATATTCCTTTCCACTTCAGTTTCTTTTTATTTTCCTTTCTCTTATCATTATTTCATGAACCAACACAACATAAGCATTGATTTCAAACATCCCGTCATTCTGGATTCGTGTCCTCAGAATGAATCTTGACAACTTTTACAACTTAGATTCATAATTCATCATACTCGTCTGCCTTTGTTCTGGCTCTAAAGCTTTTACACTATCTCCATAACCTTAGGAAGTACTTTCCTGAAAACAATTGACTGAACTTAAATCAGTTTATTATAATCTCTTGCTCCGTACCTTCCTTGGCCTTTCACCAGCGGGTGGCCTCTCTCTTAGGAGGGTAAGTGACAAAAACAGTCTTTTGTGATTCGTCAATCATTTAGAATCTCAAATGATTCCTATATTTCCTTTATCTAGGCTCTTGCCTCGACTGGGTCAGCTTGTTCCTTGGAACTCTGAGAGCTTAGCAACTTAAAGGTCCTGAAAGAATTTCTCACCGCATTGTTTCCTCAGGGTGGTGGTTGGGGATAATAGTCTAAGTTATGTCTAGAAAGGTCCATAAATTATCGTATAGGAGTACCGTCTCGGGTCTCCTTTCCTTACTCGACTTCTGTTTCCTTAGTCTGAACATTCCCTCCTCCTTCCCATAATCGGGGTCATCCTACATGTTTTAAATCCTCATTTTCCACTTCATTATGTTATGGGTTCCTTCTATCTTGATGGCGAACTCCCTGACTATCACGTTCAGGGTTTGCTCTAAATCTTATTCCTCAAACTAGCTTTCATCTAAGATCTCATCTTTAAGCTCTTGAATATTTGGAACCCAAATTCTGTAGGGATACCTCATTATTCCCTCATCATCTTTCTAGGTATTAATCTCTCCGATCATTGGTTCTCTGCCTCTATTCATCACTTTTTTTTCTTGGCGCAATATGATCTTCTCCAATAATTCGGGCTGTATTGCAATCTCAAACAGTTTTTCGGTACCGGCTCCGGTTACCTTCACTTCTATTTCCATTTTCTCAAAATCTCTTATAAACTTTCCCAAATACATTATCATCTTGTGTCTCTCCTTTTTACTAAGGGCATCAGCCACCACATTGGCTTTCCCCGAATGATAAAGAATCTCCCAATCAAAATTCTTAATTAGCTCTAACCGCCTCCTCTGGCGTATGTTGAGCTCTTTCTACGTAAAAATGTACTAGAGCTCCTATGGTTTGTATAAATCTTGCACTTCTCTCCATACAAGTAGTGCCTCCAATCTTTAGGGAAAAACTATTTCCACGAGCCCAAGCTCATGGGTGGGGATATCGAATTTTATATTCCCTTAATTGTCTTGACGCATACGCGATTACCTTGTTATGATGTATAAGAAGCACCCTAATTCCTTATGCGAAGCGTCACTACACATCACAAAATCTCCTTTTCCATCCGACAACGCCATCATAGGGGCCGTCACCAATCTTTGGTTCAGTTCTTAAAAGCTGATCTCGTATTTTTCTGTCCATTCAAACTTCTCAGTCTTACGAGTAAGCCGCGTTAAATGGGCTACTATCTTTACAAACTTGAACGAACCTCCGGTAGTGACCGGCCAATCCTACCTCTGGTAGTCCCTAACCATGGTTATCAATTCCTCAGTGGTCCTTTATTCATTCTTGTTAGGATCCTCCACGGGATCCTTCTCAACAATAATCCCTTCTAGGACAACATCCTTAACCACTACATCCTCAATATGAACATCATCCGGTCTCGTGTTAGGACGCTCTCTCGAATCCACAATCTGATCTCCAATAATTAATAAAACATCATCACGTTGTTGCTCCTCAATCCCAGGGTTCAGAATCCCGCTACCATATACGATAGTGAACTATGCTTCTATCACGATATTTATAAGGGTTCCCATAAGGGTTTTAACTGTCAGTACTACGTTAGGTAGTCCGACTATGAACTTGGCAAAAGTCCTTATTATCTTAGTGAACTTATTATTTTAACGTCATATCATCTCTGAGGTTTATAATGCTTAGCTCTGATACCATTCTTGTAACACCCCCAAATCCGGGGTCGGGGATCCGGGTTGTCACGAGTTCCATTTTCCTTAATAACACCCAATCTTGATAAACAATCAACTACTCCGTACTGTGACCCCACAATATACACACACACGCCACAAGTTATAGTCTCAGAGATGAATACCAAAAATAACACAAGTCATTTTATTCCACATTATAAGCCATTACACCTCAAGAGGGTTTCTTAATAAATTTAAATTTCATTGCCATTTGTTAGGTCCCAATGTGTTTGTAGAAGGGGGGGTTGAATACAAACAGTACCGAATAATCGAATTAAATGCGGAATAAAAAATGTGAAACAAAATTCAAGTTAAATAAAAATATTATTAAACTTGAAAGGTGTTACAACAACTGTATCGATTACAAGGAATTAATCTCAAATTAATTATCACAAATCTAGAATAAATTCGACATGAACTTTTTCTATTTTTGTAATAAAATAGATTCAAATGCTAAACGCAATTTGAGATTAAGTTCTAGGGATTTTGATCCGCTAGATTGATACACAAGAGCAAGATAAAGATTTCTAGTGGATTGGATTTAACTTTACAATCTAGAAATTTAATCTTGAAGTATGCAGATGAAAAGATGAAATATTTCTTCTTGATTTTCTTTTCTGCCTTGTTTCTTGACTTCTGTGTTCTTAATAATAAGTTGCTGCTTCTCTGCTTCTTTTTAAATCAACAAACGAATAGAATTGACTTGGCATGACAATCCTATAGCTGGCAAGACTTTCGGTGAGACAATTGAATGAACTAGCAAGACAATCTGAATGAACTAGCAAGACAATCTGAATGAACTAGCATGACAATCAGAATGAACTAGCATGACAATCAGAATGAACTAGCAAGACAATCATCCTCCTAGAGTAACTTTCGGTGTGACAATTGAATATGGCCTAGCATGACAATCGGTATGACAATCCTGATTGTCATGCTAGTTCATTTTCAATTGTCTTGCTGATTTAATGCTTGAATTTAATCCAATTAAACTTCTGAAAATTCCTAGAATTAATTCAGAATTAATTAATCAATTAATTCAATTAATAAATAAATTATTCTTCGCAGATATAATTTATTTTCTTAATTAAATTAGATGACTTAATTAATTAATAGAGAATTAATTCTAGTCTTGAGCAGCAACCATTCTTCTGCAAATCTTCTGAAAATCACTGAAAATTATGAATCAATTCCACCACTTCAACGTTGACACTCGATGTACTGTCTGGTTCATGAGTGACTAACTTCTGTGACGTTTCTTCATATCTTGACTTTGACACTTTGATTTTCTTCAGATTAAATCCTTGTAATTAATTGATACTCTGACGAGATCTCTGTCACTTGATTAAATCCACGATCTTGACTTATATCACTGAGGCATGATCAATTTCTTGAACTTCTTCCAGTGAATTAATTCCTCAAGTCTGTAGATGAACCTTGTCTCTGAATCCTTTGACAGATATTACTTTGCGAGATCTCTCTGATGGTAGTTCCACTATTTACTTATTACATTCTTATTTGAGTTGAGTTGAATCCTCGAATATACAAATAGGCTATGACATATGACTTACAATCTCCCCCTATTTGTTTGTTAGACAATAACACACAAATACCTAGAGGATAACTCAACTAACAAATAAGAAAAAGATATAAACATACATGCAAAGTAAATAGTAGAAAAGTTCTGGATGAGATTTAACATTTTCCAGATTCTAAGTAGATGTTCCTCTAGACTGAACATATCTTCAAGTAGTTCCATCTTCATTTGTACAACCACATTTCCTATTGAGAAGCCCATATCTCTTGCTTCTCCCCCTATGAGAATCAACTGATTAAAGAAGATCACCTTCGTTTTACCACCTCTCCCGTACAATAGGATCCGCAGATAAAAACCAATGGTACTCCCCTAACAGCTTCTTCCCTTACTAGGAAATCACCTTGTGTTTACCACCTCTCCCGTACAATAGGATCCGTAGTTAGAAACAACAATGGTGTGGTGTAGTGTACATTTTTAGGATCTTTTTCTTCCTCCTTGCTATTTCTCCCCCTTAGTTGAGGAATCCTCCAAACTATTTCTTAAGCTTTTATCTCCCCCTTAAAGAAGGAATGTATGCCGTCGTCTGAAGGAGTTCTCATATTTCACTTGGTTGGAAAAGAAATAACAAGTAGTTTCTCTTTCTACCTCACTGTGAGTGTGTGATTCTGTTTAGTGTACCTCACATGTGTTTCACTCTTCTCTCCACTCGTGTTTACACTCATTCTCACAAGTGTATCACTCTTCTCTCATAGCTCCATAATCCAGCTGTACCTGCAAGGAAAATCACCTTAGCCATCCTTAAAGGAGGTCACAGGTGGTGCAATGGGAGTTCACAAATCCCCATCCTTGTTAAACTCGTCAGATGAATCTGAGTCATAATTTACAAGTTGCTAGTTTCCCTTTTAGGGTTCCAGATTTGAATTCTGGGAAGGTAAACAATGATCCAACGAATTTAGCATAAAGATCAAAGTTCCCTTCTAATGTCTGTGAAGACATTTCCTTGTGACTTATCAGGTAATATCTGAATCATTGTCAACAAGTTGTCGATCTGCACCTATGTCAGATCCACTATCCGCAGATGCATCCAGGGGATTTAAGCCTGGGGAGGTAGACACTGACCACTGACATATGGCTTTTGGATCAGTATCCTCTCCTAACACCTGTAAAGGCAATTGGTCCACTAACGAACCTTGAACAATCGAATCTGACCTTAAAATGGTCAAAACTCTTGTTTCCGTCAACTCATCCTTTGTGTGTGTAACCTCTCCTTGTGCATCAAGAATTGTTTATGTTTGAAGTGGTGACACTACATCGGATACCTTGGCCGACAGGCAAATTTCAATAGACACACCCTGTTGAGAGAATGAATCTAGTAACTGTTTTTATGCCTTTTCAACCATTACATCTTTTTGAGAAGATGTATGGGGGTTAGCAGTTGTCTCGGTTTAAATACTACTCATCTATGTAGGAGACAGAGCTACTGGGTTGACTACAGAACCTTCTTTATGTGGTGCACTAAGGCACTATCTCCCTCACGCTCATTCATACTATATTTAGTGGTAAGAGAGTGTTGGTTGGTTCTGTTTTTGTGTTTGTCTTTACAGTCTGGGATAGACGTTGTGGGTTTTCAACCTCATGACTGTCAATGAAAGAAAGTCATTGGAGACTGAACCTGTATCATAGAACATATGGTAATAGAGAGAAAATGATTTACAATAGTGATTTCAAAAGATTTTACATGACATAAGAAATCACTAATGTAGAAAGAAGTTTGATTTTGTTTTTTAATATGAATGAGTTTTTGATAAAACATTGATCACTTAGGGTAAAGTCTAAGTAATTCTCATTCATATCAAAAGCTTACAAATATCTGCAACATAATGTTAACAACATATCATTGACCGATACTTGTCAAGTACTTTAGATACTAATTGTTATGTTGCATAATCAATATACCACTGCACATATAAAACAATATGATTGTGCTTAGTGATAAGAGAGTTATAAATATGACGACTCTACTTATTCATATAAAACTGTAACTGCAGTTAGAGTGCCATACCATGTCCTTGACGATTGCTTGAGCAGTATACTAGTTCATACCAACCTGAAGTGAGATTGTGAAGAAGAAATTGCATAGTCCAATAGATCTGCAGCTGCAAAGTCCATGAACTGTGGTGCATTGACTTCCTCTTTTGACTTACCAATCAGGAGTACACTTGTACACATCTTACTAGAGTACAATTCCAAGTGTAATGTGCAGCAGGTGTCTGATATGTCGTAATATTCTCAAGTCTCGTCACTGGTGCTATATGTTAGATGATGCTTCCTGATAATAACCTAGCACAATATACAAAATTATAATGATAACATTCCCAGCTTGCAAACAGCCATATCCCTCGGATAAACCTTTGCTGTTATCTCCAAAGGTAACCATGGGGCCAGCTTTCTCAACCACATTTGATAGCAGGGCTCTATCTCCGGTCATATGTCTTGATGATCCACTGTCAAGAATCCACACTACCGGTTATACTTGTTTAATGCCCTGCACTACAAATGGATTAGACCTTCTTCGGAACCCAAACTTGGTTGGGCCCGGCATACTTGTAGAATTGTCCTTTGTCAGGCAAAACAACATTTTTAATTTTAATTGTCTCAACTTTCTCAATGACTGAACATTTGACCTTGTAAACAGCCTTAACAAATTTCTGTTTAAGCTTAGGCACAAATGTCTCCTTTCTAGCCTTAGAAGGACTAGCAGTCTTAGACCTATCATGCTTTATGTTATTCACATGCTGACGAGGAGTAGTCTTATCATTAGACACATGCTTACCATTAAAATAAGCATACATCATATTAAAAGCACAAGACATACAATTAGCAACACCACATGCTTTATGAGAGTGATTAACAGCAGGCAATTTATGCATAGTAGACATGGCATTATTGTTATCCAACTCATGTGTGTCTGAGTTAGTCTCAGTTGCTTTCACAACTTTGACCGGAACTTTCGACTCACTTGACTTGGAAACAATCTTCTCATTAGCAAGATCTTCAGCACGTATTTCTTTTTGAATAACAGAAGAGGTCGCATCAAATGGTTCAGCAATTGATGCTTTATAGAGGGGTTCATCAACACCCTTAAGCACATGTGGTACTTCCCTCCCTTTAGCACAGACATGAGGAGGGGAGTTTATGCCTAATTCTCCAATAGCAGCATTGTAATCATAACCTATTCCAGATGTTTGATTAACAGCTTGCTTACTGTAGAACTCTTTAGCCTTCGAACAAGAATTGAAGTAGGCTCTAACCTTAGTCTCAAGACCGGTGATCTTGTCTTTGAGAATAGTTTCGAGTTTTCTATAACAGTCAACTCTATTCTCTAGAAAAGATACCTGTTCTTTTAATCTGTCTTAATTAATGTGCACAAGTCTTAATTCATTGACCTCTTTCTCAAGGTCTGTGATCTGTAAACTTAACAGTTCATTATCACGACGTGCACAATCTAAGTTACCTCTTAGATGATAAACCATTTCAGCATCAGAAAGTTTTACCTCTATTCTTGACGATGAAGCTTTTCCATCAATAGCCATAAGAGCAAGATTTCCTTCATCTTCATCTTCACTGTCAGTATCATCCCAGCTTCTTCCCTTTTCCAGATAAGCCCTTTCAGAGTTCTTTCTTACTTGCTTTGGCTTCCTACATTCTATGGCAAAGTGTCCCAACTCATTGCAGTTATAGCATCTAATGGTGCTTCGATCAACCATCCCTGTTTTGTACCCACCACTGCTGGTGTTAGAGGATGAAGATCCACCTTTCTGGAATTTGTTGTAGTTGGACTTGTACTTAAGCTTGGGATTCCTCCTGAATCTGACATGGGAGAATCTCTTGACAATTTGGGCCATTGATTCATCTTCCAATTGCTCCAGCTCTTCCAAGGAATAAAAATCATCACTTGATTGATTTGTAGTAGGAGGATCATATTCCGCTACTAACTCATTTTCCTCACCCTTGGAAAACTGTACCATTCTTTCTAACTGTTGAGATTGTTGTTGTTGTTGACCTTCAGCTACAAGTGCAGTAGATGTGCTGACCATTCTATCCTTCCCGTAGACTTCCTTCTGTTGAATCTGCTCCAACTCATAGGTTTTTAACACTCCATAGAGCCTGTCCAAAGAAATCTCACTCAGATCTCTAGCTTCTCTAATGGCAGTGATTCTATGTTCAAGATGAGCTGGCAGTGTTAAAAGGAACTTTTTGTTGACCTCCCTGATTGAATAATACTTTCCATTGATGTTCAGGTTGTTGATCAACGCATTGTACCTCTCAAACACTTCAGTAATTCCTTCTCCTGGATTTGATTTGAAATGTTCATATTCAGAGGTTAGGATTTCCAACTTGTTCTCCCTAACTTCCTCTGTGCCTTCATTAATCACCTCAATAGTTTCCCACATGTGTTTGGAATTTTTACAGTTCATCACATGTCTGTTCATCAAGGGATCAAGGGAATCAATTAATATTAATTGAAGGCTGGCATCCAAGGAGGCTTCTTCCTTCTCAGCAGGAGTAAAATCTTCAGGCTCTTTTGGATAGGTTCTAGCTTCAGTAGTCACCACACCATCTATTATTACCTCCGGTTCAATAACCATCGGAGTTTTTATACCCTTCTTTAACAAGTTTGAATATTTGGGATTTGCAACTTGTAAAAATAATAGCATCTTCTTCTTCCACATGATATAATTCTCTTTATCAAATTGTGGAATTTTAACGGTTCCAACTTTATGTGAAGTCATTATGAATTTTTGAATAAATAAAAATTCAAGGAGTTGAAAAATCACAAAAGTCTAGGATCTTGATTTGTTCGTTAATCAGAAGGCTCTGATACCAATTGTTAGGTCCCAATGTGTTTGTAGAAGGGGGGGTTGAATACAAACAGTACCGAATAATCGAATTAAATGCGGAATAAAAAATGTGAAACAAAATTCAAGTTAAATAAAAATATAATTAAACTTGAAAGGTGTTACAACAACTGTATCGATTACAAGGAATTAATCTCAAATTAATTATCACAAATCTAGAATAAATTCGACATGAACTTTTTCTATTTTTGTAATAAAATAGATTCAAATGCTAAACGCAATTTGAGATTAAGTTCTAGGGATTTTGATCCGCTAGATTGATACACAAGAGCAAGATAAAGATTTCTAGTGGATTGGATTTAACTTTACAATCTAGAAATTTAATCTTGAAGTATGCAGATGAAAAGATGAAATATTTCTTCTTGATTTTCTTTTCTGCCTTGTTTCTTGACTTCTGTGTTCTTAATAATAAGTTGCTGCTTCTCTGCTTCTTTTTAAATCAACAAACGAATAGAATTGACTTGGCATGACAATCCTATAGCTGGCAAGACTTTCGGTGAGACAATTGAATGAACTAGCAAGACAATCTGAATGAACTAGCAAGACAATCTGAATGAACTAGCATGACAATCAGAATGAACTAGCATGACAATCAGAATGAACTAGCAAGACAATCATCCTCCTAGAGTAACTTTCGGTGTGACAATTGAATATGGCCTAGCATGACAATCGGTATGACAATCCTGATTGTCATGCTAGTTCATTTTCAATTGTCTTACTGATTTAATGCTTGAATTTAATCCAATTAAACTTCTGAAAATTCCTAGAATTAATTCAGAATTAATTAATCAATTAATTCAATTAATAAATAAATTATTCTTCGCAGATATAATTTATTTTCTTAATTAAATTAGATGACTTAATTAATTAATAGAGAATTAATTCTAGTCTTGAGCAGCAACCATTCTTCTGCAAATCTTCTGAAAATCACTGAAAATTATGAATCAATTCCACCACTTCAACGTTGACACTCGATGTACTGTCTGGTTCATGAGTGACTAACTTCTGTGACGTTTCTTCATATCTTGACTTTGACACTTTGATTTTCTTCAGATTAAATCCTTGTAATTAATTGATACTCTGACGAGATCTCTGTCACTTGATTAAATCCACGATCTTGACTTATATCACTGAGGCATGATCAATTTCTTGAACTTCTTCCAGTGAATTAATTCCTCAAGTCTGTAGATGAACCTTGTCTCTGAATCCTTTGACAGATATTACTTTGCGAGATCTCTCTGATGGTAGTTCCACTATTTACTTATTACATTCTTATTTGAGTTGAGTTGAATCCTCGAATATACAAATAGGCTATGACATATGACTTACACCATTATTATAATTCATATAGATACATAAGTCCGGTACAACCAAAGTTGAAAGCCTAGCCTACTGGTAGTTCCTACCTCAGCTACAACGGCATCAACGCCTACAGGAAACTGCGGAACATTTCCTAACCGCTCACGAATTGGGAGCTTGATCCTGTTCATCATGTCTATCTGTTGTTGTGTGATGAAAGAAGAAAGCAAGGGTGGGCAACAAGCCCACCGAAATAATATGTATAATAATTAACAATATATGAGCATTCTCATAGTACTCATGAAAGTCTTGGTCAAGAAGAAATAAACCAAGTTTGATATCTTAACGCGACCAAGTCGCAAAATATTCAGTATATATGTACATAAACTTTTCAAAATCTTGGAAGTCCTCTTCCATGCATAATAAACACAGAGTTCCAGTTTATAACTATATAAAAATATCGTTGCAAGGTGATCTCATATATCTAACCTTGTCTCAACGTTTTTATGAGAATCTTTGACAGGCATAAGATAATCATTTACTAGATATAAGTTTAAAAGATGAAGTTACAAGATACTCCAATATACTTATATCTTTTCCGAATACTACTTGAACTACCACCGTTCAAGTTATAATTAGTTTCAAAAGTTTATCACATAGATGAGACTACAAGACAAGATTTGAATAGATTCAATCTTTGAATATCATTATAAATAATGAAGTAACGAGTTACTTCATTAAGTCCCGATATATATATACACCTATATATATACATTTCATACACTCCTTGAAAACCTCTGTTATGAAAATTATAAACAGAGTTGCAATATCTAATGAATTTGGAAAGGAGAAAACCTTGGCATAAACCTGATATCTTGCTGATCAGGCAAAGATACCAATAAGTAACATTTTCTACTAGTAGATGGACGAATTCCCCACTGGTCATCACCCTGGCCGCAATAGGACCTTATACTGGACTGCCACTCAGCCACTTACGCATTTGATGGACTCCCACTGAGCCAGTTACACTTTCATGGACGCCCACTGAGCCCATGTTGCTTATGCCGACTTAATAGATGGACTTACTTCCCGAACGTTGGGTAAGTAATCAATTCATTTATCAAAACAACAACCTCGTTGCGAATATAAAATACACCACAGAGCCGGATCCCTCAGATTTTGAGCGAGTATTTAAATCCCCTTTGAAAGGAAGATCTTAAATATAAAAATGAGTTTTGGGATCCGCTCTAACTTTTAAAATCATTTTGAAGACTCGAAAACATTTTTAAGAATGTTTGGAGTAATGCTGATTTAATGAAATAAATCAATCCCGATATATTAGAAAATATCTGAATATTATTATTTAAATAATATTCCAATAAGGATAATCTCTATATAAATAATTTGAAGTAGAAGTTTTAAAACTCATACTTGAAATGAATATTAAATAACCAAAGATATACTTATACGAAAGTACTATCTTTATTTGAATAATCGAAAATAAGTTTGATTATCGAAACATTATTCTTTAATAAAATAAAGAATATTATTTAGTAAATAATCGGAGTCATAAGTCCTCGAATGAATATTTAAAATAATATTCATTAAATAGAATAAAAAGAGTCATAAATCCTCGAATGAATATTCAAAGTAATATTCATTAAATAGAATAAACAGAGTCATAAGTCCTCGAATGAATATTCCAAGTAATATTCATTAATAAAAATAAAGTTATCGAATAAACCTTATTCGATTAATAGTTTTGAAAGCTATATCTATATATATATAAATATATATATATATATATATATATATATATATAATATACTCGGGAACATCGACTCCCGGTTTAGAAAATGTTCACCTTTGGGTCCCCTATACTAAGGTATACGCAACTACTGCTTATCTCTAGCATAGGTATTATGCAACTTAAAAGCAATTGAATCAACAATTAGATATCAAGATTACGAAACAGACATGCATATATACCATATCACATGCTCCAATATATCGCAAGATTTTCTAATAACAATCATGCACTTATCACAAGATTATGCATATACATATATTTACATCACAACAACAGTATAACGGGTAGAAAACTTGCCTGAGTGCTCCGGGGTAGACTTAAGCTTAGAGTGGGTCCGGTAACCTATGAAAAATAACATAAGCCGTAATTAAACCACGGTCGCTTAAGAAACTAGACTTTAACTAATTGAACCCTAACGTTTGCTTATGGTCATTTCTAAGCTTAACAAATCACATAAGTCGTTCGAGTACCCTCGGCTCCACCATTTTTAATAAATTAACCGTTACGAATTTTAAGGCGACGCTTTCGCGAATACCCTATCAACTGCCTAGTCCACTTTACATAATTTTTTAATACTCCAATTAGTCATTTAAGGGCCTTAATTGAGGTTTCAAAGTAAGGAGGGGTAATGGTTCGTTCGCGAAACGCCGTTACTTAAAACAGTCGTTTCTCCTAAACCGTACATCGGATTCAAGCGAACCACATATCAAAACGAAGCTCGTAACATGAACTATCTAAACATGGTAAAGGTTAGAATCTTTCAGTGAGTTCACGGGTCCTAAAGTTAAGAGAACCTATTCTTACAATGAGCAACGGTGTTTAAGGAAAATTGGGCATTATGACCTTTATGTTTACGCGATTTCCAATTTTTAAACCACTCCAAACAACCACCATTCAACTCACAACCAACAATACAACCTACCCTCCTCCAAACCTTACTACATCAGTCCCCAAACCTCAAGATTTTCCAATTTATACAACCCCATACATGAACTACTAGCTATACTTAAGTTTCATTAACTATAAACAAGATTTCAACATCCAAATCACTACAAATCCAATCCAAACTCTAAACACACAAGCATCATACTTCTCATTTACTATAACCATCAAAACCATCATAATACACAAAGTAAAGTTAGGGTTTGGAGGTGTTATACCTTCCTTGGAGTGATTAGAGTAGCTAGGAAGTCTTAGGGAGCCTCCTACAAGCTTGATCTTTCCAAAGAAATCAAGAACACAAAGTTAGGTTTTGAAGTTTTTAAAAGTCAGATTGAAAGAACTGTAAAAACGAGGGTCTTACCATGCTTATTTGGACGAGACTTATGAACAAGAGTTGTAGGCCATCTCAATACCTTTCCAAAGAGCTATAGAACATACTATTTGAGTGAGTATTGAAGGAGATATGGTAGTTTGAAGTTGCTGCTCTGGTTTTGGCCGAGAGCTTTTTGAAGGAAATGAAAGTCAACTTGTATTTTGTGTTTTTGATTTGTTTTGGCTTGGTTGCTTTGTTTTGTTTTGTTAATTATCCTTTTACCATGGTAAAAAATGAATGGCTTAAAATCAACCAACCAATCCCTCCATTTGTCATGCTTATGTCACCATGCCTATGTCATCTATTTGCCACATGTCTCTTCCTTGTGGTTTGATGATGTCACAATCCTTGGCTTCTTGTACAAGCTTGTCTCTTGGTCGCTTATTTGTTTTACGGTTCGCTTAACTTTCATTCTCGTTCGTCGTTTGAGGGATCATATCCAGGATCTTATTAGTTTGGTTTCCCCTAAACCTTTCTCAATATTTTGTATTCCTTTTATGATCCTCTCTTATAATTCTTGAATTTAAATCCTTTTAATCATGTTACCTTATACTCCATTCTTTCGGTATCTGGTGGATTTTCGGGAAAAATCAAAGTGTTCGAATTTGGATTCTGACGATCTTTACATACACTTATTTACTTTATGGAGTACTAATACGATCTTAGAATTTCCATAATAGTACTCCTATATAGCATGTTCTGATAATTTTCCTTAATCAGGATCATCAGCAAAAGTTACTATTCATCCGTGTTTCAAAAGTTTTCAAAACTTGGGGTTATTACAAAAACTATTTTTCGGAATTTTTTAATTCAAAATAATTAATTAAATCTAATTATTAAATCAATTAAGATTAATTAATAATTAATTAAATTAATTAACCAATTAATAATTAAATTAATTGATTAATTAAATAATTAATTATCACTTAAAATTAATTAATTAAATAATTAGGATTTAATTTCGAATATAAATAAAAAAATAATTTTTAATAGAAAGATACTGATTTTTGAAATTTTTAGAAATTAAAAACAATTTCTGAAAATAATTATAAACAGAAATCTGATTTTTTTAAAACTTTTAAAACATAAATCTAATTTTTATAAAGTTTTAAAATTGCAGGGACTAAAACGCAAAATCACGAAAGAAGGGTGATGAAACCGTAGTTTCACCACCTCCTTCCTCCCTCGCCGCCGGCAGCAATGGTCGCCGCCACTGAGCTCGCCGGCGGTAACCTGCAACTGCCCAAAACATCACAAAAACATGCGGATATGTAGCTAGCCTCATCAGGAACGTAAATATGTGACCAAATCACGAAACCACTCAGTGAATCATCGGGAAAACGGACGGGAAAAATCCCTCTGCTGCGAACCCCCGTTTTCCGATGATCACCTTCCCGACTTCGGTTTACAATTTCGATTATACCTTTAGATTCCTCATGATACGATCTATTCAACCACCTAGTTCGTCCGTACCCAGATTCATTTAATTAAAATTCCTGCTAAAACTCATAGAAATCCGATGAGTGCACTCAAGAACATCAAGAACACCTATCTGGAAAATCAAACTCACTTTTACTTATGTTACTGAACTCTATTTTTAACATATGATATATGAATCTGACCAGGACAACATGTTCTACAATATAGAATCATCAAAACAATCAAAGAATCAGGTTTACAAAAATTCATATTTTAATTATCAAATAATTCGAATTAAAATAATTAAATCAGAAAAATACCTTGATTTCTGGGCAAAAACAGATGGTTGATTCAGAAAGAAGATTTCGAGAACTTCGTTATGATATATTGCACGCCCGAATTGGAGTTCGATAACTCCTTCGTTCGTATGTTTGATTTTCAAGAACGCGGTTTTAATTCGACATTTTCTCTATATTTTACGGGGTTTTACTGAATGATTGTAATTATACGAATAAAATGAAATAGTAAAAGGGCTATATATATTTTTGGAATATTGGCTCGTTTTGGATCGTCTTGGATCGTTAAATTAGTTGCTTAGCCGCTAAGTAACTGCAAAAATGATCCGATTTGATACCCGTATTGGATAATTATCCAAACCGGGCTTCTTATAAAACACTATATATGAGAATAACGTAATAATATCCCGTCTTTCGAGAATACGGGTTTTGTTGATTCACCGAAATGATTATCGTATCGAAAATCTTGCGCCGGGCCACGCACGGGTCAAACCGTAATCCGGATCGAAAAAGTCAAAACACGAAAAATGTCTGGAATTACCAGATTAGGTTAGGAAGGAGTTTTCGGAAGAGTTTTAGGTTGTAAAAACGTAAAAACGGTTGAAGTCGGACAATTCCCGGCTTTATAAAATAATTTTGTAATTATTCAGAAAATAATTAATAAATTCATAAATCAATATAAAATCATTTAACAGCCCAAAAATTACCAGAAAAATACCGTAATTATTTATATTTTATTCTGGTCATAATAAAATTAGCAAACTTATACTGTATCACATATAAGCATTCACATATTCACACCAATCATCAGATAATTCACCAAAAATTACATAATAATCATATAAAAATTATTTATTGGTAAAAATAATTACACGCGATATCCCGGATGTTACATCCTTCCCCCCATAAAAGGACTATGTCCTCAGAATCACTCTAAGGGTCAGATAGTGCTATCTTCAAGTATCTTACTCTCATTTTCTCGGGTTGATTCATCAACCTTACAACTTTTCATAAACTTTTACTCGCAGCATCAACCATTACTTAACAACCTCTCGCTGACATCATATTCTATTTGTTGCTCATATAACTCAACTCGGGTCTCCATTTCATATATATAATGGAGCTACATTGCTCTTCCTGAGTATACACGTATAAATACCTTATGAATCTGCTAAAAATGTGGCGGTGAAGCCAACTTACACTTATCCTGACTATTTTACTGTCTTATAAGGACCATTGTAATTCTTACTAATTATCTTTCTTTGCAATTCTAGTGATTCATGCTCATGAACATTTGCAATAGCTACTGGTTGTTGGATATCATTCCGACATGCTTCTCTATTCAATTAACTAGTTCATAATCACTTCCAATCACATTCGAAGCACTTCAATCGTTCTTTTAATCTTCTCGTCCATCTACAATTGATATACGGGGGCCATGGCGTATTCGATTTCTAACATTCTCGAGATTATTCCAGAGTTAGGAATTAACGAGAAAGTCTCGATTAAATATGACTGATGCACAAACTTATCACCATATTTTATTTTCCTTGAAGTACAATCGAGGATGTTTATCGAGCGAAGATCTCTTACCATTTTAAAGTAAGTACATTAACCTGGAGGCATCACCGGCATACTTTTAACCTATATTATCATTTATTTTGGTTCTAAGGAGTTCTCATACGAAACTGACTACAATGCTTTCCTTGACGTCTAATCAAATATAACGTTTATTCTTTCTTTATGCCATACTATCAGAGAGTCTTCTTTAACATCTACGTCTCGTATCATACTTCGGAGTAGCTTTAATCTCTTGAGTTATTGCCGTTCAACAAAATTCCAATCGTTTTAGTTCCGCCTTACTTAATATTCGTTCATCTAAAAGTAATACATACCATTGTAGTTCTACATAATTTATCATTTTCTGAATACTTCTGTCAAATTTCAAATCACACAATATTGATTATCTACAATTAGTTTCTGGATCTGATGACGCACCACCATTTCTTTAAGCAGCAACTAACCCACTTATGGAATAAACCGTTTATTCCTAAATGAGAATGATCAGGTTTGAATAAACTATCAATAATAATATAATTAACACTTTTCTCACCTTGGGTTCTCGGGTGGCACTACCCTGACGTTTCTTGGAGAAATATATCCATCTAGTCTTTAATATCCCGCCTTAACTCCTTGATACGTGTAACATTTGCTAATCTATCCCACCATTTCTTTCCTCATATCTAGCCACCAGTAATTTTTCCTTTAAAGCTCTATACCTATTGGTACTCCATGGATGGATTGAATATCTTGGGTTGTGAGCTCCTTGTCAAATTCCATTCTTCAATTCTGTCATTGGTGGAATCCCATATTCTGAAATAAAATCTGGGAACGCTTTGATCGTCCTTTTGAGTATATATATATATATATATATATATTTCTAACGATAATATCTTGATCCATTATTTCCCCTTGACGTTTCTTTACCTTCTCTAGCAATTCCGGCTGAAAAGTCATACTATACATCTTTGCATTGTTAGGTTTGCAAACTCAGGCTTCCAATTTCAACTTTTGAAATTCCTTTTATAATTCTTCTGACACTGTAGACACGTTCGGTCTTTCCTTTCTGATTAATGCATCTGTTACTACGTTTACTTTTCCTGGAATTTTATGAAATTTCTTTATCACCCTTTTGATTCCACTTCCTTTTTATCTCCGTTCTTTAATCTCATAGCTTATTCAAAACCGAATTCTTGACATTAATACTCATTTTATCGTAATATCAAATTAGATATTAATACGAATTTTGATGCTCACAACATCCCATTATGAAGTAAACATCAATCATCTGTATTAATACCACTTTCGATATTTAACAACAACCTAAGTATCAACATCAATCGGAAACTGAATTATAACTGTATCTCACACTTTATCCAAAACATAAATACTTGATAAATCATTTATTGTATGATTATCACAACCATTTAGAAACAAGATGTCCTTTGATAAAACTTTGTTGCAGATGATAACATCTCCTTAACTGTCTAATGAAATCCATATTGGTGTAGTTATTAATCTCTGCTTTATTCCATCTCCCTTCTTCCTTTCTTCTTGTTGCCTTATCTTAAATCTTTAGCTCTTGAAAACATTCTTCTCACTTGTTCATACAAATGACTTTCTATTTCTCTTGTCCCAAGCAAAAACTCACACATTTGCAGCAATTTCTGAATTCTACTAGCGTCCTTACTTTTCCCCAATTCCTCATTGTTTTGATTTTGGATTTGAAAGTCATATCAAAATTTAACTTAATCTAGTTGGAATCGATCTCCATGTAACTGACCATTATTTAGTAAAATTAGCCAATTAACTCACTTAGTCGTTTAATTGCACCAAATGATGACTAGCTAAATGAAATCAAAGACCAATTATATATAGTCGGATTGGATGTAACAACCTCTTTCGAGAACCGAGATCATAATTATTTGGAGTATCAACATGAATATCAATTACACACGGAAGTATACTTTCTATCTTTAAAAGTAGGGTAATTTCTGAATATTTGGGCAGCATCTCCTTTATATTATTGACTACCAGTCGGACTCAAGCCGACACCAACAATCAATCAAGCAACCAATAGCCACTCAACCAAGCAATCATCAACCTTCAAATATTCCAATCCACTACCACCTTCTAAACTCATTATGTCACCACCGCATATAATACTAACCAGTACAACCCATATTTTAGTTCAACCTAGGATTATAGCGAACAATTCTGATGATACCATATCATTTCTCATATCTTCTAATCATAACAGAATATCAATACTGAGTATAATTATAAATTATTCTAGAATTCTTCTAGTTCATGTTTTAAGTAAAGCTTTCTACTTAACAATTCGTCCATCCTTGGCAATATTCACTTGTTTTTATTAGTTAACTTGTTCAACCTCTGATGACCAATGTTATTCCTAGTGGACTAACAATGAGATTTACAGAATGGGGGTTGAATGTAAATCTCAAAACTTTTTCAAGTTTTGAGTAGTTTCTAAGGCTAAGTATTTTTCAGAACAAGTGTGTGAATTGCTTGAAGCTAATACAGACAGATATATATTCAAACACAAATGTAAAGAACACAAAGAACTTAAAAACTTTTCTGGTGGATTTGTTGTTCCACCAGAGATGTGTTATTTCAGAAAATCTGTGATTCAAAGAATTAAATCACAGCTGCTTCCTAGTACAAACTAGATGATTTTCTCTCTGGATATTTCTAAACAGCTCAGGAAAATTCTTGTCTAATTACTAGCTGCTACTTGGTTTATATATCACCAAGTTTACAAGTGAAGACAAAACTGTAAAATACAATTAAAAAGATTCTTCACATGTTTCTTCTTCATTTCTCTATCAAATGCAATTTAGGCTTGGCTGTAGATCTTTGAATACTTCCTTGTTTGCATCAGAATGGAAATGCTGCATTTTCTTGAATCCTCCTAGAGGCTTCCACATTCTAGTTTGTCTCTGTCAACCCATGTGCCTCTGTCAGCTTGTGAATTGTCACTATCAACTGCTAATGAACTAAGCATCAGTTGAAGCTTTCATCCGTTGATGCCTTATCCGTTGAGGCTTTATCCGTTGAAGCTTTATCCGTTGATGCATTATCAGTTGAAGTCTTTATCCATTGAAGCACTTATCCGTTGATGGATATTATCCGTTGAAGCATTAGAGACATCCGTTGAAGCTTTATTTCTTATCCGTTGAAGGTCTTCAATATCCGTTGATACTTCTTCACTTATACAAAATTACAAGGCATGAAATATTTACAATTAGCCCTCCTATTTGCATATCCACTAGTAGTCAACATGACTGATAATTTCCTATAACATCTAAGAATTACAACTTGAATCCAGAGAATGAAATGTGCTACAATACTAAACTTATTGCTAAGTAAATCTACTCCTTCAACGGATAGCCAAGATGGTCTTATCCGTTGAGGCTACAAACACTAGATTTTTACTTAAGTGTTTTGTTTAACTTATCATCAAACTAATACACATATTCCTAACAATCTCCCCCTATTTATGTCTACTAGAACTGTAGGCATAAATTTGGGTTTAGCTTGATGATAACAAAACACTTGACAAATATATAAACTGTAATAAAGCAGAAATTCAAAAGTGCTACAAAAATATGTATGCTGGGATGGAATTGAAGAATTACATTGTTTCCAAGGGTGCTCCTTTAGCCTGAGCAGATTAGTTTCTTTTCCTCTGATTCCTTGTTTTCTTTCCTAGCCTCCTGTCTTTCTCCTCTATTTGAAGTTGAAGTTGTCTGTAGAATTCAGCTTCATCTTTTTCATTGATGTCAAACTTAGATTGCATATCCTTGAGAGTTTCATTACTGGCAATCTTGAACTGATCTTCAATTCTGAAAAATCTTCTGACTCCTTTGTTGTCTCTGAACTCCATCAACCAATGAGGTGATTTGTAAACTTTAATTCATCTTTCTTGAATGAGTAATGTTCTAGGCAAGGCATTAGGCTCCCTCCAAGTTTTCCTTATGTTGGCAATCTTGTTGAGAATCTCAGTCTTGGCAGTCCTGGTAAAGCCAGAATCCCTTTGTATGGCTGAGTAGACTCTAATCAAGGTAGAGTAGCCTTCATTCAGAATCCTGTAAAGAGGCCAAGTTCTTTCCCCACTTCCTTTGTATTTGAACACTAGTCTCTCTGGTAGTTGTCTGTAGGCAACTATTCCCCTTACTTCCTCCAGCTCATCCAGATAGAGTTCAATGTCTGAAAATTCTTTTATGTCACAGATGTGAACATAATCATCCTTAGAGGCTTGAGGCTTAGGCTTAGGCTTCTGTGTGAATTTGATTGAGGCTTTAGAGGGTGTTGATTTGATTCTTCTTTTCTGCTTCTTTGATGGTGGAGAAGAGGTTAGGAAGGTAGGCAATTTGATGGTGTCCCAATCAATTAGTTCCTCCTTGGGAATGATTGTTTCACCATGAATGTTCATGAAGGGGTCAGGCACAATGGGTTCAGGAATAGAGGGTAGTGGTTTGGATTTTGATTGGGTTTCTTCAGTCTTATCTACCATCTTTCTCTTTACATTGGCCTTCTTTTTATTCCCTTTCTGCCATTCTTCTCTTTCCTTACTTCTTTCTTCCATATCAGTATCAACCATGTCCCCCATAGCTTCATCTTCACTTTTGTCTTCAATTTCTTTCTGTTCTTCAGCCTGACTTGACTTTAGCTATTTTTCAAGCTTTGCTTGTGCTCTTTTATCATCCTTTAGTTGTTTGGCTTCTTCCCTTAACCTTCTGGTTTCTTCCCTCTTGGCTATTGAGAATTTGGGATGTCCTTGCATCACACATATGCTCTTTCCCTCTCTGAAGATAATAGCCATGTTCCTCCTTACAGCCACATTCATGGTCTCTTTGAGCTAAGTGATACTTCTACCCAAAAGCTTGTCTTCATCAGGCTTTGGAAGAGGAAAATCCACTCCTTTCATCTGAGCAAGGCTTAGAGGATTCTTTGTAGAGTCCTTATTGGATCTGTTGTTGGGCTTGAGAACCATAGGTTTCAGATTCTTGGAAGAAGTCTCTCCAACCTTATTCCTCCCTACTGGCTTGAGCTCCACAATAATTGATTCCACTTTTGTGCTGTGCTTCACAGATTGTGATTGAGAAGTTATAGAACCAAAAATTTGTTGCATCTTTTCATCAATCTTCTTCCTTTGCTCTTTGACTTGCAATTCAGCTGCTGCTATCTGGATTAGATCAATTCCATCAAGCTTTCCTTTGATTTGAATAATTGGAGAAGTGGTGATGGCAGGAACTAGCACTTGAGAAATTTGAACTATTGTTGATGGCTCTCCTCCCCCTTCCCCTTTATTCTCCCCCTTTTTGTTATCATCAAGGATAGGAGTCAAGCCTTGTGCTTTTGCCAGCTGCATGAGTAGATTTGTTTGAGTTTGTTGATTCTGAAGAATAGTAACCATAGAGTCTTCAATGATCTAAACTCTGGATTCCAATCTGGCCAGCCTCTTGTCAACATCAGATTCTTTCCTCAGTCTCCCCAACAAATCTTGCATAGTACCATAAGGTATGACTGAATCCAAC